>NW_003298766.1:834609-836714 GCF_000151645.1 Tuber melanosporum
TGGGGATTTTTTTTGTGGTGTTGCTAGCCTAGCGCATATTCGTCCAACTGTTGATATCGGTATGTTCTGGCTCTCCACTATTTGCTGTAGTGTCCAACCCACAGTAAACCTCAAGGCATGTATTGTGCATCGTTGCTTATAGCTAAGGTCACCCATTGCAGCAGTTGTTACCTGAGTACAGATGCTGGAACTCTTCCTTCTCTCCCTTCTTTAAGTACTACTGACATCCTAACAACCAATCAAAGCCTGGTTCAGCACAGACTTTGCACAGACAGTTGAATTCTAGATTTCCCGATTTTTTCGACCGGAGGCTGTACAACCACTCAACTAGGGAAGTGAACCATGTCTCACTTAAAGCCATGTCTCACTTAAGACACTGTCTCACTTCAGACACTTGATTCCAGATACAAGCACAGGTAACCATCCAGTAGTTGCAAACCCCCGCGCGCGTTCTCCAATACTCACACACTCTCCATAAAACGAGGGGATCGCTCGTGCCAGAAGATTGGTAAACAGGTTATACGAAGAGCACCTTCTATTTGCTGTTTTATTTGGTTTTGTGCCACTCTACTAATCTGGGAGGGCGTCACAGCGGCATCAATAGTCAGTGTATGGTATTATGGATGTCCTACCTAGGTTTAGCTGAAGCTGCAGAAGGTAGCGGATGATGCTAGTGGCATACGGAAGGAGGCGGGAAGGAGCATGCATACCGGTACTGTACCATGAGATGCCCAGGATTTTTCACTTTGTATTTACCGAGAGAAACATCTGATTTTTAGTTCTGTCCCCTGCGAAGACGAATGAAAAGAGAATTATCATAGATGTCAGGTTGGGTAGGAGAGGCAATTCCAACCTTCTAATTGGTGCCAAACCCCAATTACCGGTATTACAGCTCTTGAGTTACTGTATTCGTGCACGATATCCCGGGTTTTTTTTTCTAGTTACTCAGATATGGACGTGGGCGGTCGGACACCAAAGGATCCAGGAGGCCTGATCGTCGCTCTTAACCCTAGTAGTGGATGAGAATGCAAATTTGGTACAAATTTCCTCAAACAAGCGGGAAGCTTTGATACTCGAAACCTCCTAATCCCTGAGTGCCCGATCACCCATGTTCACACCCGAGTGTAGTACTCGTACCGTACAAGCTAAATCAGCACAGAACGGCAGGTGAGTATAGTAAGCTTAAGTTAAGGGAGCCCCTCCTTGAGCTTTGGTTTTCAAACTTCAAAAGTAGGTAAATCCTCACCTCCCAAATCCGGACTGCTTTGCAGGGGTCGCGCCTTTCATACCGTCATATGAAAAAACACAGCTCTCTTTCTATATTATTATTAGTGAGATACAGTTATAGTCCTCCATCGAGTGCGACCCCCCGCGGAGAGCGGGGGTTTCCTTACTGCTGCTTGTCTCCTCCATTTATGGATTGAGTTCTGTCCGCCGGCTCGATTATGCCGGAGTTTTCAGCATTTGCCCTCGATAAAAATTTCGAGGTTCCCCCTCCGGAGGGGAGTGGCCGGAGTCGGGATCTGGTTTCTGGGTTTCCATGAAATTCGCTTGGGTCGGTTGGGTAGTGGTGTAGGGAGATGGCATGCTTATATTTTTCCGAGTTGTCAGCATTGCAGTTATATTATCAAGGCTACCATATTCATTTTTTCTAACACCTCCAACTCTATGTCTTCGAATAATTGGCTAGGAAAGGAACTTAGGTGGGCGAAACATCAGGCGTGGACTCTAGAGAGTTCAATACTGTAATCTGCGCGAGTAGTAGAGTAGAGTGCTCATACACCGCAGGGTTTTGCTGGTGGAGCCCTAGTTGTGGATAAGGGCTGTTGGATTTGTAAATGCTATGAAATACAAGGCGAGTACTGTACAATAATATTGTTGGTATTTTCGGGGGTACGGTTAGAAATCCTTTTTGATGCTCGTGTGATATATGTATGATATGAATTCTCTGGAATTACCTTTTAACGATGGACAAAAAACAACTCGACCAGGAAGCGTTGGGGATGATGTTGGTCCATCGTTCTTTGGTGCTTTGGTTGCCCTTGGGCCCGGGAGGGGCATTGTTCAGGGAGTTATGAAATCTACAGAGAAGGAAAATTATCCTA
>NW_003298766.1:837255-906259 GCF_000151645.1 Tuber melanosporum
TACTTTGTTACTAGGCAGAGAGGGTATTCCAAGTGTTAATCTCGGTTTTTGTAGAGTTATTGGGGCTTCCGAAATTTTCAACAACCCAGACACCAGCTATTGTGGTGCTGTGCTTGTAAGTGCGTTGTGACAGTGGTGAGAGCTGATGATGCGATAAGTGATATTATATGACCACCAAGACTTCCACTCAGCCACCCCACCCCGGTTCTGAGGCTGGCAATTTCAGTGTTCGAGTGACTCGGCATCTCAGCAAACATGTTGGACCGAGAAGAGAATTAGACGGGGAAGTGAGTTGTTTAAGTGCACCTAAATAAGTAGAGGTAGAAATCCGAGGACCTCAGTCGGCGCCCGACACTAGGGAGATGGAATGGGAGATGGAGTGAAAAGGCGTAGGGGGTATTTCTGGTAGTAGATGGTGCTATATTTGGTATTTTTTGAGCGGAATTTAGAGGTTTGGTTTCGCTGAAACTCCTGAAAAGTAGGATTTGAGCAAATTTACATACAAAGCGGTTCACTTTTGCGTACAAATCACGGTGCTCGAATGCCCACAGAGCGGGGTTAGGGTACTGACTGTGGGTTTTGCTGCTTCAGACCGCCCAAGGAATAACTCAAGTTTCAGTGATAGTGATAACTTATGGTGCAAATCACTTATGGTGCCGGCACCTGAGGATTCCAAAATTTCCCAACTTTTGACAAACAAAAAAAGCATCGCATGCCATTATTTTTCTTATGATATTCCTTCTCTACAACTGTTATAACTGGCTTATTCCCCCGGCTGTCTATATTATAGCATGCACCAAGTATAGCTACGGGAACTTAGGCTTGGTATCAAAAAGCAGGTCTAATGTTCAATATTTTGAGTCTTGGAATTCTTTTGCTCGATATTGGGTAGGCGGTATGATGTTAGAATTGTGGTACGGGGAAAACTCGGATAATTGGGCCGTGTGCCATGCAGTCCAAAATTCCATTCACTAGAGAGGGGGTTAAAAATTACACTACTCGTAAAGACATATCACCCTTCCCCCTTCCAAGACAGAATGAAACAAAAATACCCCGAACCCAATGAGAGAGGAACACCCAGTGACATAGCACACGGCCCAGTTATTCAAATTCTTGCAGTATTAGTGTTGTAGAACGGGAAGGAGAGGCAAAATGGTGGTTCCAGATATGGATAGGCCCCTACGAGTGATTAAACCGGTAAAGGGTCCGCACACTGTCATATCACTCGTATTATAATAACAGTGTTATTATTATTCCAAGAACCAGTGAGAACTAAGAGACAACTTCTAAGAACTCGAAATATTTCAGAATATTGGGCCTGCTTTCTCATGTCGACCCTGTTTCCTCGTTGCTATAGACTTGGGCATTTTACAGAAGGCCGGGACCATAAATCATGTCCAGAATACATTTGCAGAGCAGATTTTATTCTGGAGGGGTGGTTCTCTGTAATAGCTCTTAAAGTTGAGGCCAAATTTGAGTGGAGCCGGGGGGTTGGCACCAGAACAGACAAAGCTGGGCCAAGTAAATGCCAAGGCATTGGTGCTGATTATGGATCATATATTCACCAAACACTTTTGTCACTTTTCGCAACTGCCCGGCCCAAAGGCGGAACTGCTTGAGAACTCGAGTACTCGTATAGTAGGGATGGGTATGAAATTTGGGTGTGATAGTTGAGAGGGGATTAACTTAGTCCCTTCTGAGGCTTATTAGAGGAATGCGACTAAGCACCAACTTGCCATAGTGACGCTATGACTTCGAAGGTCTTTCGCTGAGATCAGTAACACGTGACAAGGATAATCGGCAAAAGAACTCGGTGTAAGGAATCGGGACCCTGCTTCGAAAAGCTCTAAGTTATAGCTCTGACGCTTACATTTTGTCAGAATGTCCTACCCGTCTACTTTCCTAAGCCTGACCTCTACACAGGCAGGAGAATAATTGGGTATGATACTTGTTTCGCCCTGAAAAAAGAATCCGCAACTTTACAGTACTGTACTGACTATGGACTTGACCGGTTTCTGATTGTTTTTTTTAAAATCGAACAGCTGGGACCAAGCCCCGTTGATCCCATACCTTTCTAAAGTCTCAGTTTCTTAATATTGGCTGCTTCGATTGTGCTACCCGGTCTCGGGTAGCTTGAAGGAAGGGTGAGTGAGCAATTTGCACTGTATCATACCGTGCATCCGGGAAAGGTGCCCTAGACTAGGTCTTTTCCTCTTTCCTCGGTCGACTTTAAAGAAATATAATTGACGGATGAGGCACCCGGTCCCTTGTTCGATATCATAGATCTATCGAAAATAGTTTCCCCCCAGACTCCCGCCGAGCAATGGAAGATTTGCACTTCTAGACAATATGGTTGCGACATTCTATGATATTGGTATGATACCAAAAAAATCGTCTTTCTCGGAGCCGCTTTTGCATACCTAACCCTTGTACAGTACTCGCACTGCGCTTTGTTGAATTTGGTCAGACCTAACCCACCCCACACAACAGTCTACTTATGATACATCAATGTTGCTTCGCTGGCAAGCATCGAAGAAGAAAAAAAAGAGCACCGAATCGCCAACTGTTACCTCTTATAATTTGGCCCGTTTTCCCACATAGACCAGTGTTGAGGCCTTTTTGATTGAGAATTGTTGGAAGAAAACCCCGCGACAAGGGACGGATGCTAAGTTATTTTGACCTGACATCGCGATGGGAGGTTCGATCGTTGGAAGGGGGGCCTTTTTTTTAAACAATGCCAGTATGCATGGCATAATATTATGGTGGCTCTCCAATGGTTTTTTGACAACATATTTTTGCTAGGGACAGCGAAGTATGCAAGGTATTGTGCTCGGTGGACTACTCGTACTGGGCCGTGGGCGATTGTTTCGGTTGCCTTTTTTTTTTTTTTTCTTGAGAGAAATGTGGGAAGGAGGGAGTAAGTTAGTATCGAGTGGAAGGTATAACTGTCAACGTTTCCCTCTCAATGGGAGAAATGGGACAGATATAATCTGGAATATTACCACATCTCTAGCTCTTTCCCTCCCCCCCTCCCGCTTTCCCTTCCGTCAGTCAGCCGTGGCATCCCTGTCCGAAGAGAATTCATCACTGTCACCACCATGTCTCCGCTATCGCACGCCCAATCACCCTACCTCTACAGTTTCACCCAGATTCCTGGGAAGGGTATGGGGATAGTGGCAAACTATTACATCCGCCGCGGCACTCGGATAATCTCGGACGCTCCCTTATTCAAGATACCTAACTACACTAGCGACCCGGCGGCCGTAACTAGCCACGTTACTAAGGAACTCAAGGGAAAAACAAAGGACGAGCAACGCATGTTCCTCTCTCTCTTTAATGCCTACCCAAAAGATTACATGCCATTCTACGGAATAACAAAAACAAATGCACTCCCGCTGGGACCGGACTCGGGAGACGCAGGGCTGTTCCTGACAGTCGCGAGGTTGAATCATAGTTGTAGTCCCAACGCGAACCATACCTGGAATAGTAATACCGGTTCGGAGACTATCCACGCGATCCGGGATATTCTCCGTGGAGAGGAGATCACGATCTGTTACATCGGCTCGGATAAGTCCTGTCGAGACAGGGAGGGTAGGAGGAAGGAGTTGGCCGCCGTGTTCAAATTCGAGTGCCACTGCACGATATGCGACCTGGAGCCGGAGCAATCCTTAACGAGTGATAAGCGGAGGGGAGAAATCGAAAAGTTGGATGAGGTCGTGGGGCAGGGGGATCTACTAATGCTGGATGCCTCTAGGGCATTGAACAATTGTAGAACGATGCTGCGTTTGATGGATGAAGAGAGGATTTATGATAAGAGAGTTTCGAGGATCTATTATGATGCCTTCCAGATTTGTATTGCCAATGGGGACGTGGCGAGGGCGAGTTCGTTTGCTAGAAAGACGGTGGAGGAGAGGGTGCTTTGTGAGGGAGCAGATGCGGTGGGGTTGGAGGATCAGAAGGCGTTCATTGAAAACCCCCAGAGTCATAGACTTGCTGGATTATCCAACATCTGGAAGACGGGTCTCGAAAATGTTCGGGAATATGACGACCAGGAGGAGTTCAACGTGTGGTTATGGAAGAGGGCGGACAGTTGAGTCGTTGTTGGGCGGGAGGAGTAGAGGTCGGTTTCCAGAGTTGGATGGGGACGGGTATCCTATGGGTATACGGGGATACCTTTTGGTGGGGGTGGCACATTGCTATCATATAAGGGGGAGGATGGTGTTACTTAGTGCGTGCTTGAGGGAGGGTTTTCAACTGGTTTCTGGGAGTTTTTTTCTTTCCATTTTCGTATTATTTTATTAAGATAGTCCGGGGGGTATCTATGATGAGAGGAAATGTCAGTCGTGTACACGTATGATGTGTCCAATGTGGTCCTGGTGAAGCGTTAGTGTGGTGTGGTAGATTGCACACCCTGTAATTCTCATCGCCCGAAGATCCATGAAGGTCTACATAACGGAGAAACCTCCTTCTACTAACGATAGAGGCCCTACATGAGCTCTATGAATACGCACGAAGAACCTCATAGAAAAATAGGTGAAGTTCTCGGGCTACAAGAACCACGCCATATCATCGTAAGGTGGGTGACACTTACCAGTATTCCCCTCCTCAAGTGTGTCCCAAGGGTACTGCAGAATAGTGAAAGGTTGTCCAAAGAAGCACATAAAAGCTGCATTCAGAATGTCGGAACATCCGGCAGGCTCGCTCCAATAACGTGCAATAGAGTAAGTGTGCCTTTGACCCATAGTAGCTTAGACCTTGTAGTCACTCCTCTCCTCTATTATCCCCTATGGTCAGTAGTAGCGCCATCAAGTATCGTAGGAAGGGGTTCTGGAGGGGGTCTTCGATTGTCGCCACGGTTCATCGTGAACTTCGAAGAAAGAAATTTGTGGTGTTGGGGGAATAAAACCATGTTTTGCTAACGGCTCCCAAAAGCCGGCTTGGTGTGCTGAGCAGCTGCTCCCGACCCGGGGCCGGCATCTCGTTCCGAATTCCTCGAGTGACGATTTGTGTTTCATTTCTTATGTTTATCAAGTGCAATGCAGATGTTAATTACTGACCAAAGAAAACGGAATCACTATTGTGCCCGCAAACCTACACACAATCACGTTCGTGGCGGCCCCACACCGCGTATTAGCTCTTTCAAGGACTTTGCCAAATTTAGATCTTGAGCGCCAGATTCTTAGTGAAGATCCCCCGCCGCCCGGGTCCACGGAAGCTAAGGTTATCACCGTTGCAACTAAATCACCCGAGCAACCTTAGGATTTCTGGGCCCCTAGGTTAGGAGGGATTCAACTACGTAGCTATGAGTAATGTGGCCCCTGCGAACCCTCTGTTATTTCTTTCATCGGAAGATATTCCGGGGAATTGATGCTAGTAATATTAAGGCCAAAACAATAGACCCTTCTAATCGATCCGGTATACCCAAGTTGCCCGATCGGATATACCGCTGATCTTATTTACCCAGGGGTGTGCAAAAGCTTTGCGATATTGAAGTCTAACGCAACTTAACGGCAATCACTACATTTACCTTCCCAACTCACAATTGACGTCGATATCTTGGGGCTTTAGCGTGAGAATATACTATGTATTTGAAGGACTTAAGAAGGTTAAATACCATCCAAAGACTTCGCTCTCTCCGAACTCCTGCACTTGCTTTCCTTTCATTAGCCAGCACAATTGATACTACTCTCAAGGTTCGGATTTCCAACCTCCCCTTCTTCATTCGCTTTGTTTTCAGATTCAAGCACCCACGTTTCAAGTAGCTTACCTCCTGAAAGAGCCAATATGATCACTCATATTCTGCAGATAGTTGCTGCTGCAGCAGGGCTGGGAGTACATGCTGTACCGATGCCTGATCCTCAGGGAGTTACGGCTCTTCTCACACCAGGTGCGGTGTTGGATGGGTGCGCTATCAACTACCCAGGAGTCCACGGAATTTCGATTCAAACCATTGGTCCTCCTGTAGGCGCAAGCTCGGCCGCGGCAGCAGGAGGAGTAGCACCAGTCGGAAGTGGGGCTGTTGGGGATAAAGGGGGTGCGGTATTTGCAAAATCAACCGGTAAGGAGTATTTCATCCTGTTCTCAATGTTATACTAATGGTTGGTCGCATTAGCCGAGGAAGGAGGTGCGGCCGAAAAACTTAGGAGGCGAGCTGTCACTCAGATCCCCGATGGTATACATCCTCCCATTTTAGGAAGTAATACTGTCCACTGTTCTGACTATTTCGACACTATTTAGGCCAAACCCAAGCAGCCCCAGCTCCAGAAGCCCCGATACCTAAAGTTCCGGCTCCCATAATCCATGGTGAGAAAGAAAAAACCTGAAATTTTGGTGATTGAGCCACTAACACAATTTGACTGACAATGATATAGTTCCTGATAAAGTCCATGGGTCGGGTGCAGCGGCTGCGTGCCCTGCTGCGTGCCCTGCTGCCATTGGAGCTGTTTCTCAGATTGCCGGTGGGCAAATTAAAGCTCCTGGTGCGGTTAGACCATGTTCTGCTGGAGCCGCCGCCGCTAAAACTGTCACCCAAATTCCTGACGGCCAGGCCCAAGCTCCTCAGAAGCGCTCCACCCTTGCAGTCCGCCAAAATGGTTATCCACTCAAGGTCACCCTTAAGAATGGTGTCTTGGCCGACATCCTCGGACGGGTTGGGTATATCGCTGATAACCATCAGCTCCAATTCGACGCTCCTCCTCAGGCTGGTGCAATATTCACTGCTGGGTTCTCTGCTTGCCCCGATGGAACTTTAGCTTTGGGCAGTAGCAACATCTTCTATTCTTGTGGAAGTTCTGACTGTAATCACCCTTTCCCCTAAGTTGGGCCATCTAGGTTAACAGTTTTAGTTACAAACCTCTATGACATCCTGGTCTACCCGGACAACTGTCGTAAAGTCAAGTTGTTTTTCTCCTAAATTTGAGGAATTTTTGGGAGTAGAGAACAGGAGGGGGTATGAGATGGCGGGGAGGTAAATAAACGCAAAATATATCAGATGTAAATAAACAAGAAATAAAAGCCACTAGCCCAAGAACCAGCTGTTTCGTGGGAGAGAGATCACCTATTGTATGATAGAATAAAATTGTTCAGCCATCCCATGGAAAGGAATGGAGGAAAGTATCAACTGGGCTCAGAATAATGTAGTCCAAAGTTACAAGAATCAGGACTGAATCGCATGCAACCCCAACCAAAATAACTCGCCGTCTCCGGTTCTACGACATCGATGGACCAAATGGCAAGCATTGGCATACCGGTATGGAGCGGAGATATGGTTGGTAGAGTTTTTTCTGGGATTGGATGGGTTTGGCCCTGGAGAACTTCCTGCTTGGGAGGATGTCTTGGTAGGCAGGGTTTCCCCCATAGGGCTCTTTCATGTTCTCTTATCATATCATAGTTAGACAAGCTCAACCATACTGCTTCAAAGATAATTTAGACCACATAGACCTCTCATCTAAATCAGGTTCAGTTTCATCTCTTTTGCTTTGTCTGTGTTAGTCTGTTTGCTACATTTGGGTCCAAGTCAACTTTCCTTCCTCTATTTATAGGCATATTTATGATAGTAGGTCTCAGAGCAACTATTCCCACAAGGTGCAACCCGGTCGAAGCACTATCCAACTAAGGGAAGCTGCATCAAACCCCCCACGTCGGTATGCCAGAAAGTATAAGAACTGTCTTGTGGTAGAAGGCAGGTGTGCAAAGTATTAACCCACGTTTTTTTTTTGTCTTCAACAATAAGGGAGTGTCTGGGAAAAACATGATTTGGATTTTAAATCCTGATTTTGTAATTCGAAATTAAGTTTTTAAACCCTAAAACCACATTTTTCTAAAATCGCGATCTGAAATCACGGCTTGCCAAACACCCCCCTGACTTGATCGTAGTTTGGATTTCACTTTAGGTCACTCAACATGTTATCACGTAATTGTTTCCTTGACTCTGGGATGAGAAACAAAGGAAACTACCGATCCTGTATGCAGTATACTCAAGTCCAACCACATGCTACCATTCATTAGCTCGGTAGTGAGCTCTCTGGCGTGCCCCACAAGAAGCTTGTACGTGCAATATGTATACACAAAAGAGGAGAGTAAAAATGCTCTGGGGAAATTGAATTGTGTGGTTCTCTGATGCATCTGGAAGAACAAGGGAACAACAATTGTCACAAGAGCTGCTATATATATTCAACCTATCATCCTAAAGCATGCTTTCCGAACCAAGAGGCTTTATTTTCTGGTCCAAATAAAGTAAGTTTCCCGCAATATAGTTCCTAATAGTTGCGGGCTACCGCAGCTGCATATTGGGAAAATACTACAGTCATCTAACGGCATGAGTGTTCTCCAAATCTAAAATATTAAAAACATTGGAGATCCAAAACAACGTGTAACCTTCCACATCCCGGGCTGTACTTTATAGGTTTTGGCCCGTTCCTGGACAATCCCCGCTAGCCTCTGGCTCTCTTGGAAGGAAGGGCGAGTGACTATCCGTGATGGCTGGGAGTGGTTCTAGATGGACACAGGAAGATTGTGGTTGATTCTGGAGGATGTGGGAGTCTAGTATATTGCTTGGGAGTGTGATTGATTGTTCTAAAGCGTTAGTAATTTACAGAGAAGATTCTCCAGACATGTCTTGTCTTTGTTATTATGGGGGTGTGGAGGAAATGGGGACATGCGTGGCGACATAGAGATAAGTGTGGTGGCCCCTGGAAGGATTAGGGTGCTTCGGGGATGATTTATTTACACATATGTCTTTACCGTTAGTTTGTTTGATTGAGAACGACGAAGCGTGAGAAAAGAGAACCGGGGTTTTTAAACATACCTCGCCTATTTTACCTGCACAGTGCACGAGTTCCAAGAATATCCCCTCACTCTCCCGTCTACTGTTGCGCGGCCAATCTCCCACCTTAGTCCACCTTAGTTATGGCACAGCTGGAGTATCAAAGCAAGATTTCCCAGTTTAGTGCCTAAATAATGTGAGGGTCAGATGCACTAAAGTAGTAGCAAGTATTTGCTCTATTATCAATTGGGGTAAAGTAACTTGATTCGTACCAATAAAGAGTGTGGGTTGGCTTATAGACTAAAGGTTATCCGTGCGCATTCAATGAACTCTATTTAGTTGCTGTGGGACATAGCGAGAGTGTGGATAGTGAAGTGTAAACCGAGCGAAGAGATCTAAAGAAGGGTATAGCGTGGGAGTACTTGATCATCGATGCTTCTACTTGGTAACTCAAGCCTGAGTAGTAGAAGGAAGTGACTACTTCTCCATATCGGTTTGACTTGGTTTTTTTCTATAGAAATTTGTCCCTTACAGCGTTTATAGAGTGCACAATCTTGGCTAGAAGGCCTCAGTAGTACACTTTTACCCACAGCAGGTACAAATTACACTGTGTATCCTATGATATCACAACTGCTTAGGCACCACCGAGTAATGCTTCCTCAATGATTCCTGAGCCTATACAGCTAGTGATTATACGCATCAGTTGGCCTAAAGATCACACGTAAACTCATCCCCAGAAGCATCCGGCACACTTGCGAACCTTACGTTCAATAGTGCCCTATTGGGCCACTATTGGCTGCGGGATGAGCATGCTGGCAGGGGTACCGCACTGTATTCTGATGTATCATATTCTCACCCCAGCAAACAAAATAAAATATCACAACTCCGTACAGTTCTGAAGAGCATCAATAATGGGCATTGCTCTACTTCACCACGAATTTTCACGGCTTGCTTATTGATTTTTAGGAGTTCAAGTTTTCCCAGCTCTATGCCTTGTCCACTAAACACAGCTTTCATATCTCCCATATCTCCCCCGGCCAGTCGTAGACCGGTTGAAGCCTGTATCCCGTCGAGCTCCCATGTATCAAGTACAACGTTATCTCCTTCGGTCCCTAACAATGCCTAGGTATGGACAACTTTTCTGCCAGATTGAGCTTCGGAGTGAAATCTCTGACACACTACCAAGGACGCCTACAAGAGGGCGGAGGCGTATCGCCACCTACTACCGAACTATAAAGCATATCGCTTTCCCCCCTACCATTCGGTAATCCCAGGTAAGCATCGGGAAAAGTGATATAGATTCCTAAATTAGGAACACTGCTGATACAGTGCTCCCGCATCAGTAGATCAGATCTGTGGAGTCCTATCCCGCTAACCTGAGCCATATTTTTGTGGCAACCTCAACCCTATCTAAACCCTCAATCCAATAGTATCATAGTCTTCCTCGGGATCAAAAGTTGTTCGGGAATACTGTAATCAATCAGGGCCCTCTAGTCCCTGCTGAGGTCAATCAATTCGGGCACTGCGAGACTGCCACAGAGAGGGATTATATCTGCCCACTATACCACGGAGCATAGCCAACCTGACACCCGGTGGGTTGGGCACCGAATTGAGTGAGTGAGTGAGTGATTCTAGCTGATATCAAGCATAAGTCGGGGATGAAGTACTGGTGCCCTCGGTGAATTCTCAAAGCAACTCGAAAGAGTGGGAAAATGGGCGATTGCTTACCTATCGCGTAATTCACTATTCACATGCCATCCGTTCTCAAAGTCAAGATATCACCGTTTTGCAAACAAGCCCCCAGCATCACCAGCCAAACCGAGACTGCCCCTCACGAACACTACACCCATAAACTACGGTACAATACAACGCACACAGTGCCATAAGCAAAATACCATAAAAGGTTGAATAATTAGATGATGTGGCAAGTGGCTAATTTAGAGTGTGCTTTACCAAGGGGTCGTCAAGTTCACCAGTTAATATGAAAATTTACCTTCTACACTGTTACAATCCCCCCTCCAGTTTTTTTAGCTTCTCATTCCTTTAATCCTTCTACAAGAAAGCTATTTACTAATCCTTTGATAGATGATTCATTGTCCTTACTACCATGAATGGACAGTAAGGGATCAATGGCATGGGAAGCATATTAGATAACTTCTACACTTTCGGTAGAAAACTCCTTCTCCCCTTCAATTTCTCCAAGCCACTAATCAACAGACCTCCATTCCAATAACTTATATAATCACCAGCAGAGCACTCCTTCTCTCTTTTCATACAACTATCGTTAACCTCTAACAAGTACTCACAAAGACAATTGATAAATACATCTAAAACCTGAGCTAGACCAGTACAATCTCCTGGTATCAGACCAGTACAATATTATAGATATTCAGGATATCAACTTGAGGTAACCCCCGTGATAACTCAATTGTCATATCACTACTTCCTGGTTATGATAGCTGACTCAGTCCTGATTCTACAAAAGATTTTAAGGACTTTTACATATGAAATACTATCTACAAATACTGTAAGTTGACTAATTTCCTGGGTTTGATCCCATCTTGATCAGCTAAATTGAAGTGAGACTTGTTTTATCTCCAGTTTTATTATGTATTTAACTACCTTGATCTTTGAATACCAGTACTATCTGATCTGTTTTTCGGATATCCTGTAACAGACACTAGCCCATTTGGATTTCTTATTATTTTAACTCATCTGTATAAGTGTTATAGTACTGGGAGTTGTGGTAATTAAATGCTGTCAGTAATGGCACAGTGATCGGCTGCGTATTCCATACTCATAATATATTAAAATAATATATTCTATTTGAAATAAAGTGAATAACAATTTGATGCCATCTTTGATACTCACAGAACTACTCAATGGAAAACTTAAAGTCCTGGAAGTTTTGCATGGGATTGCACCTTTCAAAGTGTTCTCTGCTGGCTCTTGTAAACCGGCTCTACTGAACCATGCCCCTTAATGCATACTGTTCCCGCAGTGTCTAAAACAGAACTCCAACTCTGCCACCCTGATCTCCTCCCTCTGCTGCCTAAACTATATGGCTGGAAGGGCATTGTGAGGGCTGTTGCACTCTCTCCTCCCCCGATTTCATCCTTCAAAGTATCCTTTTATATACAATACTCTTCTTTATTACCATACTTTGTTTATATTTTCCCCAATCGCTGTGATCAGCTGTCGTTGCAATAAGCTTCAAATGTCACTGTTTTCACATATCTTTCTTGTCCAAAACGATTACCAGGACAGTAACTCCTACCCCTCCCGGTATTCCACCTTGTTCTCACTTCGCAGCACACCGACCAATTATTCAAGTTTCTGCGGCACCAGTATCACTTTAACATCCAGCTTTCTACGATCAAGCCCGATCATACCTGTACGCCAGAACTAGTACTCCCAGCTTGTTCCACATGGAAAGAGCCACAACCCAAACAACCTTCCCAGCGGCGCCACGTAGCCGTGACAGGTAACGGCAAGGATGCCGCAGAGCCTGGTTCAACCCAGTCAAGGCTCGCGAACGCGCCAAAGACCGTTCCGACAGCCCCGCACCGCTTCCGTAATTGAACTGTCCTTAACGCCCCCGGGTTAGGTAATTGTGCGTTCTCACCGAGCGCCGGCTGTGGTCACCTTAGCCTACGTTTCTCCTTTCCCCCCCTCTTTTTTATTCCTCGGTAATTGATGGGTTGGTGAAGGGGTCTTTTTTTTATTTTTTATTTTTTTTATTTTTTGTACCTATTCTATGTTTTGTTTGGGAAGGTTGGTAGCAGGATTTTTTTGCCTCACGGCAATAGCGGGGATAGCGTAGCTGTGTTGGTGGAAGGTGCAGGTGCGGTATGAGTTGTGAAACGTTGTGAGGAAAAGAGGGCTTGATGCGATACAACTCAATGTTCTCTCACCTTGTTGGGACGTTTTGATTCATTACAACTGCACCCAAATTTTCTTGCCGGCGTCTCTGCGCCGGCGGGTAGGGTTCTAGACACTGCTAGCGCAGTGGTTTTGGAATCATGGAATTTAGTTAGTGCATCTACGCTCTTGGGGCCATGGGATCTAGGCTTTCCATGAGCGCAATTGAGTTATGGCCACGAACCAGGTGCTAAAAAATGATAGTGCGGTTGAAATCCTGGATAGTTCCGGGATGAGGAATGGGGGAATGACAGCATGAATATGTGGAACAGCTTTTGGTTGGTTTAGCTTGATATTACAGACCACTTCCGTGGTTTACCTCTACGGCATGTGAGACCGGCACCCGAATCTCTTGTTGAGATTTTGTGCGCTGTAATAGGGCACTAAAACACAGCTTCAATATTATGCTATCAGGCCATTGACGAGAATTCGGCCAATTGAGTGACTGAATACCGGTGGGTATTGTGTAGATCTCGTGTGCTGACTTGGCTGCTCAGTCAGAACAGTGCCTCTTGAAATTATACCCAAGTATGAGTACAGTGAGATATCGCTGGCTTAATGAGAGACACTGCAGCTGGATTCTGTTGCGCCTTTTTGCCACCAGCGGCACCTGTATGCGTATGCACTTGTAGCTAGTCGGTGTTAAGTCGCTATCTTGCGGGAAAGGTGTAGCGGGTGCTGTTCCTTGGGTATAAAGAATCCCTCCACGTTGAAACCTCACTAGACATTTCTCTAGGAAGGCTTTTCCATGGGATAGTCAAATACCTTAGAAGTTTCTAGGGGAGATTCGGTCTGCAACAAGTGTTGCGCACCGGGGCAGACATCCAGTTCTGTCCGTGATACCCCCCCCCCCGGCGAGTCGGCGGACACAAGTTTTTTCTCCCGTTCAGGGCACCTTATTGGCCGCCTAAGATACCGGGGAGTATAAGATTTGGCCCTTGACGGGACATAAGGTGCCGAAACTGCATCTCCGTGACCATTCGCACGAAATGGCAGGAGTGTGTGCATGGCTTAGTCCCATTGTGCCGGCCATTCTGTCCTGTCCTATCCTGTCCACACGGGAGTTTTCATGCTCCGGTAGCAAGACGGTGTTTTCCGCCCACCCCGATGTCCCCTGAGCCGAACCTCTCAGCCAAACGGATCATTTCCTCCCGGCCAAAATCCCCGCAAGGGTGGTACACGTGTTCTCTATCGAGTGATAACACATGACTCGGAGTAATCTTTTCACCCTCATTCAACCCGGGCGCGAGGAACAAAGAGTGGCACGTGGTTTCTCCTTGCAGTGAAAAAAGAAAAACGAAATGGCTGCATGGGGGGAGAAGGTACAAGTACAGGCTGTAGTAGCACAAATTTTCCTTAATGACGAAAGTAAGCAGCCAATTTCGCTAAGAGGGCTGGAATGTATCACTCATCACAGAGGCACTGTCGTGCGAGCTAAACCCTGAAGATGACGAATTTTTAGCAAATTTCAGGGCTTAGGAGTGTGTTGCTATAGCTGCAGCGGTACTCGTACAGTGCATACAGGGTATGGGACGGCAAATGTTCGGGCATAGGGGAAATACTGTTAGTCTATGCACTAAGATGATAAGCTCAACTCGAAATGCTTAGCACTGCACTCACATTTGTTGCTCACGTGGCTTGAAGGCGCACTACCCAATTCCGATGACATTTCGTAAGATACCGTAATGTCCCGTAGCGAGCGAAACGCGGCGAGAGAACAATGGTTAGTGTTATTTTCCCTGTCCCGGGAAGAAGTCCTCAGGAGCCCCCCTCCGACGCCCAATGAAAGCGCTCAAAAGCCCACCGGCAAGACTATATGCCATCGCCTCCCTCCTCGAGTCCTGAGCGGGCACGCACCCGATAAAATTCGGCAAGGTAATGCCGTACCGATGTCGTTTTCAAAAAGGAAAACCAGGCGCCCAAATATTGCTCGAGTGACCAGTCGTGACTATTGATTTGATCCCCGAAACTCCCCGTAACCCAACTTTTTTTTTTTTTCCTACTGCTGATCACTGCGTACGAGTGCTGCACGCCAACTCCCGAAGGGAAAACCGGGGGGCATCCCAAGTCCCAGAACGTATACCTCTACATCGGACAACTGTGCGACGTTTAAGCTTTTCTTTTTTCGATCATTGGATCTTCGGAGAGATGACCGAGATCGGGCGCTTTTGCTTACTTTCCTTTTCCCTTTGAGGCCGTCTCTCCCAGAAATTCGGGTTGCTGCCCACGATATCCAGGGTTCGGCTTGCACTGTATGATAGTTAGATCGACGGGGTCGCGGTCGCCATTCTTTGCCCTAAGAACGGAGAAGTTATGATACAGTATGATATTAAAGTTACCGGTATGGTATGATGTTATTCGGTTTGTATCCGAAGTCCCTTACGCATTCCGGTTTTTACAGGGCAGAGTAGGAACAGCAGGGAGGGAGGCAAGCATAGTCGCACCTCACTGTACGGGTCTTTTTGTATGGGAAGCCTTGCTATTACCAAAAGACCCTCTGGGAAGCTACTCCCCTGTCCCCATGCATACTGTTTTCGCTATAAGGGATTCCTTCAAAAACCTCTTGATACTATAACGGGCGGCGAATACTGAACTCTTGGCATTCATTCTGGTGAGGCGCGAATGTCGCTAGTCCGCCCTCTCCAGAGTTCACTGCAATAAGTCACTGAGTTTAGAATAGTCCATTCCCATAGAGTATCAGCGCAGCGATATAGCACGATAAGGCTTCGATCTCGGGTTCAGATACCGGATACTATATGCCATGGTACGAGTAGCCAGCATACGCCTCTCAGGTTGGTGGCTTCCATCTGAAAAAGGGCTGAGAGAAACATCCTTCCATCGGCTCGGCATCCCAAATCTCCCGCATAATTCAGTTTCACCGCATCATTGGTAGAACTACCGCTTGAGATCGTTATAGGATGGTAACCCCCATTCTTTGGGGGATTATCTCTCCAAAGCTTAGCAATGAAAATGGTGTGAATAGCGCGCGTTGACTTGATGCATATCAAACTTGGACGCTACGCCAATCGCAAAGCCACAAAGGGCCAACATTACTGGGAGGTCTTGAAGATAACATATATTCCTGGGCAAACGTCAATGACTGGAGACTCTGCAGTCTTGCTCAAGTGCGACGACACTTGCCTCGGGGTAGATCAGACTTTCAAATGCCAGGTAGCTGATGCTTCAAGTTATGCAGTTCAACTCCTATGCATCCCTCTTATCGAGCCCGTCTTCCTCCATTAACACTCGAGTAGGCTACGTAGAGTACCCTTGTACTGTACCCTACGGCTAATACTAATCAAGGCTGAAGATAGTCAGCACCTAGAAGGTGACCCAAGGACCCCCCGCTTCCTTATCCACCCCACGTAATACATGCATATGGAGCTCCAAATCCACAACCCTAGTTTTCCCTGTCAGGTGCGCCCTCTAGCAGAGAATTACCTGGGTAAAGACCTGGTCAGCAGCGGGTGATCCACACAGCGATTTTTTCTAGAATTAATTTTCCACCAATTACTCATTTCTTCTCGAAGCTTGGACGGGCGAACCTACAGTATACTCGAGTTATGCCACATATCTTAGCACCTACGCCCCTACATATGTCTGAAACAGTGACGCCCTAAACGCTGCCCAACCAACCAACCAGTCAGGCCAAAGCATTTATTGAGGTTTGCACAAGAGATTCTCACCGCAACCGCCGACCCTTCACTCACCTGTGCGCCTTTGCACGCTTTATGGAAGGTATATCCCGGATGGTAGGGTTATGGCTAACACTGGCTTGACAAGGGCCCGGGGATGTGGAGATGTTTCGGGATGAGGGAAGTAAATTAGAAGCTCCGGTGCTGGGGAAAATAAATACCGGTAGATAAATCAAGTTGGGAAAGGGGGAGGAAACAAACGACCCGGAGAGAAAGAGGGGGGGAAAGGTGCAGAAACCAACTCGAGCTCAAACGCAGACGGTGCAATATCAAATTGCAAAGGAACCCACCACTTCTATGGCCGCCTCACTTGTACGAGTACAGTACCCCACCCATCTCCTATCTGTAGAGCACACATCCCCAGCCTAGGGGTCTACGGTAATTGTTTACCACATCCCTCGTAAAATACTTGCCGACGTGCGGAAGTTTCACTTTTGTCTCGAGTACTACTTGATTGGTCTTGATTCGCTACTCCGGCATGGGGTATAGGAGGGGAGGAAATGGGCGGAACGACTCTCCAGAGTTCCGGATCTCAATCTCCCACCCAATAGTGCCCCGGGGTATAGGTTGTCATTGCCTAGATGTCGGTCCACAGGTAGTACCAAATCTGGCCCGGATGGGCACCCTACTGGCCTTTTCCCTTCCCACCCCTTTCTTACTTTTTACGCTTTCCTCCGCCAGAGCTTGGCCAACAAGACCAGTAGGGAGATTCGAAAAGTTCCTGATGCACTGACAACGTACTAGTACAGCTGGATGTTTCAACCACGAAATCGGTTTCCAGAGGCCAGCCAAAGTGACATCCGGGTTACAATAACTACCAGCTTGAGCAAACAGCCGTTATGCCCCTCTCCTGTGATGGGTGTGCACCGTGTACGTACCGGTTGTGATACCAAGAACTGGGAATCCCCCTTGCCTATAACCCAGCGGGAGCAATGCAACACTAGGCAAGCGCGAGAGTAGGTACGTGCTCGAGCACTGTCATGTTGTACATGGCCTACATCGGTACTACCATGCTCTAGATACATGCTGTAAAAACCTTGCGATATACAAGCGCTCGAGTGTTACCTCTGTCAACACCGCAATCTCCGAATTCATGGCGAAAAGCTCCTGATAATGGTTAGCATCTTCCTAACACGGTACAAGGCCAGCTTACTGGGCATATCGGATCCTATTAACTACTATTTTTCGATTCCAGTGGCCTTTTGAACAAAGCCTATCACGGGTTGACGGCCTTATTTCCGCTGGTAACCCGATAGCAGACTCTAAGAGCTTCCGCGGTGCGGTATTAAGAGCCACATTGTCTAGGGCCAGGAAGCCATAAGCAAGCCAATAGGAGACGTCTGTCGTCTAGACTCTAGAGTCTCCGCCGAAGGGAAATGCAAAGCTAGGGAAAAGCAAGCAAGTTAGAGATAGATGCCCCGATTCGTTCGGGCCATGAGAGATTAGCTCAACGGCAGGACCAAAATGGGTCCCGCAAGGTCTCAAGCGCCATATTGTGGAAAGCAATCGGAGAGACTTGATGGTGGTGAGGATAGTGATGATGATTCTCGATTTGCTGTATATGATAATTCGCAAGGCTTCTATGGGTATTCCGAACATGCATCCGATTGGCAAAGGCGCAGGGTGTTGGAATTCTCGCTTTCTTGCTGGTCCACCCACCATTACTCCAACAGCCAATAGGTATCGGGCGGAAGAAGAGGAAAAAAGGAAAGAAGAAGAAAAAAAGACAATTGCAGCGGCGAAACGTGGGGTCAGAGCATAACTCACCGGTGCTTGAGTACTATCTCGTACTATACCCGAGTACAGTACTGTGCGGGAGCCTGGAGCCTCGTGCATAATTCGGGTGGTATGATACTGACGGGAAGAATGACAGCTATTCTTCCCAAGACACTGTGTAGACAGAAGGTGTAACTCCAGAGTATCCTACGACTGGAGGGGTGAGGAGAAAACAACTTGTAAATACCAGAGCTCCAAACTGGGGCGCGGTTCCGCCACAGGTAAGTAATGTACTGTACTCAACGATCACAATCAGAGGAGTGGGAAAAGGTACAAACAACCCTTAACTTACTGGTTGTCAAGAGAAGCATAACATAACACCCTCCAAAAATCCCAAAACATTGTTTGCTACGGTACGGTACCTCTTGCTGGGCCACGGCGCAAGTACAGTAGTAGTCAAGTAGGTGTAGCTCAATACCGATGTAGGAAAATGTGGCTTAGATCATCAGATGATCCATAAAGCGGATGGAGGGGGAGATCGTACTGTACAAGTAGATTGCTGTAATTGCGGAGCTGGTCGGAAAAAAGATCGGATGAACCAGCAAAACCGGGGGATTAGCCAGAGGGAATTCTCAGTTACCCTTCCCTAGCGCATTATTGTGGTTAGGTGTGGACCCTTTCGTAGAGTCGTCTTGCGATACGGTGCTGGAACTGTCTGCTCTTATCTTTTTGGTGATGACCAGTGATCATGAAGCCATGTGCAGATGTGGCGGAGGATTCCATACGCTGCCGCTTCCCCTTTCGAAGGTGTCATCCCGCACCTGGACACTTTGCTTTGTTGGTTTTTACTTGATCCTTGGCTCTAAGGTCAATGGAGGGAAAGTACCTCACTTGGTATGATACGATACCAATATACCCGGCGACACGGTACCAGATTGATACCGGACTGCTCTACTACACCCCACGATAGCGTTCTGTAAATACACAAGCAGTGGGATATCTAGCATATAGACTCAGCAGTTCCCTAGGTCATTTGGGCCGATCCAGAAGAAGCCTGTCCAGCGCTTTAGCGGTCAGAAAGAACCTCACGGGTCACCAGGCATCAGAGAGCATTGGTGCCAGTTCTGAACCCTCGAGCTCCACAAACTAGAGCATATGCACTTATTACACAAAGCCCATATAAGCAACCCTATAGGCGCAGAGCCCTCTGTTTGCAGGGCCATACAGGTATAGGGGAGAAGCAAAGGCGACTATTGTATTGTAGGTATCATATGGTCAAGAACCTCTTGGTAATGTCTTTGTTAGATCCCTTCCAACTCTCTCCTCTTTTGCCTATAGGGAAGTAGAACAACATTGCCAGCGAGCACCCATGGAGCTCTATTAGAGCTCTTAGTTTGGAAAACCCCAATGCACTATGGGCCTCTCCCAGGAGTCGAAAAAATTATACTCCATGACGAGCATGGTTCTAAGCTAACAGGTAAGGAATAGCCATAGGTAACCATTTGATCCTTCTTCGGCCGCATGAGACGCTAGAAATACATCGAGTAGTACCGTACCGGTATGTTGCGGGTTTGGGGAGGGGGAGGTACCCGAGTAGAGCCTAGGTTCTGCAGGTACAGTACAATCCCGGAGTTAATCTATCTGGACTTTTTTTTGGACACATATCTCTCCCTTCCCTATAAACAAGACACGCACGGGGCGATGGGTGAGAAGGGTTTCCCTGTAGTTCCTCACGTTTTTAAGCAATTCACGGACCCCGAACATGTCGCTACTCTCTGATCTGGTTCCTGTCAGATGTAATAGCCACTCTTTTTGAGCTGAGGCTGTATCATACCTCGAAGCGCAACCCAAGTCCCGTACCGCATTATCCCAATACCCTTATTTACTGCAGAAGGCCCTCCCCCCCTATTTTCCCCCGAGCCATCCCATCGCATTGTACGCGACTTCCGACAGATTATGCGGAGATTCGTTTTTAGTGGCCAGTCCACTGCGTAGGACAATTGCCGCCTTGGAAATGTCATATACCGTACTGTAGAAAATACTTGATAGCTACAATAACGGCTTGTCTTATGGATATAGCTTCTCGGTGTTTGGGTTGGGATGGGTGATCGGGGCAGTATATGATTGTCTAGTTATGGAATTTCGGAACTATTATAGCACTCTAAAGTGTAGTCCTATCTCTTAAATAGTTACCCTTTGGCAACTGGCAACAAAGCACGATACCGAATAAATAACAATCCGGGTATCCACAAATGCCAATATCAATATTAACATAAAAGTACAATTAACATGTATATTAAAATCGTATTCTAAAGCCTTATAATATCATTACAAATAATTGGACGGTCTGTAAAAACAATTCCTATGGGGCTTGGGAAGGTTCAGAATTTATTGAGAACCCTTCATATATTCTATGTAAAGACAGGAGAAGAACGATTTAGTAATACAGCAGCTACTCTATACTGATAGGAGTTATATCTAAAGTCATTTAGTAAAACTCCAATACTGATGATTTAATAGCACAAGACTTAGAGCCATACCTGAGCTATATTTGTCGATTTAACTCCAAATATAAAAGCAAAAGATAACAAGCCCAAGTATTTCACTCTGTTCTCCATCCCCTCCATAATGCGATGGTAATCTATACAGAAGAGATTGGAATCATTAGAAGTCCCAATAGAGGATAGATATAGTGGAGATACAAGTATGGATGTGAGATTTTCTACCTCCTCAAGTGACTCCCATTTGCACTTCTTGTAAGGGATAGTGTAGGCTAACTCATTACATTATCAATAACAACCTAGTAGATATATTGACCATCAAATACATTGCAAGACCCAAAAAAACTTACAATGAAAACAAGGGGAAAATAAGGAAAAAATAAAAACTTATTTTTCCGGAAACGTGTCTAATATATGCCTTTTTTTTTCCTCAACCCTCGCCGTCAAGTAGCAAGCACTGCGACTAGAATGATTGTCCAATTGATGCAAACTGAGCTGTGATCTTGAACCTAATATTGCTTACCACCCTCTAACAGTACTCCGCGGTTCCAGCCTTCTTTCTAAAACTAGCCGGTTTACTCTACTACGCTATGCGGCAGAAAGTCTCCCAAGCAGGAAAAACGAGCAGACGAACAGATCGTTCATCCATCGCTCTCTCTCCCGCCCTCAGCGCTCCCACCCATCTCAATATCCGGTCTTCGGGAGGTAAAAGTTAAAGGCTAACCAGGCTCCATAGACAATCCCCAAACAACAAGAAAGGGAGACCGTTTAAGGTCAGCCCCCAAGGTTCAAGCGGGTCACTAGTTGAGCACCAAAGTTCCCCGCAGTAGTGTTCTTTCACCTGTCTAATCCTCTATAAAAAAAGAGTCTGTGACTTACAATCTACCGACACGTAACAGGGCTTAAAATCCTCAACTCGGAGCAAAAAAAAACATATGATATGCATCCCGGTCCACGCCCTGAACAACTACCGTAAGGCAGAATCGAGCTGGACGAGGGATACACGAATAGATATGGTGGGACACACAGTATTGTACAACCACGATACCGAGAGCGGTTCAAGTAATTGGACCCTCGCCTCAACTTATTTACCGTACCGTATTGGATCTCACTCCTGGCCTATCAGAGTGCCTTCCTGATTAGAACGCCTTGCAGGCAAGCTGATTAGTCCATTTTTATTTATTTATTTATTTTTATTTTTATCTTAAGAAACAGTTAGGAGCGCTCTACTCTGTTATCAGTATTGTTTCCATCCGTCCGATTTTTCAATGTTTTTTGTTTTTTCCTACCCTCCCTCCCTCCCCCCAGGGGAACTCGAGGCACGGGACTTGGCTGACAGACGGACTGCAAGCAAAATCCTCCAAAGAGAAGAAGAAAAGATTGGAAGATGGGATATAATACGGTACCTGGGTATGTTTCGTGATAGGCAGGGACCAATAAACTATGGCTTCGGCTCAGGCAGACCCTTGTTTGCAGGGTGCAGAGCCCGTTGATTCCCATAGAGTGCTGTATCATACAGCACAAGTACTCGAGTACGGTAGCAGATAAGAGGTAACCAAACATTTTACAAAGAATTTAAAATGGGCTGTCAAACGCCCACAAATTATTGGTCATTAATCTCTATGTTCGGCTATGATACGGTACTCCTTTCCTGCCTATAGTCCATTCCTCGGAACAAGGGCTAAAAAGAATTGCCAACTTCCTGCAGGGTCTTTGATCGAACCCACCTCCCTCCCCCCCCTAATTCAACATAGTCACCTCCAACCGTGCCGGCACTCCTTGTGTAATATCATACCTTTTTCTTTTTTTCTAAAATGTGTGTCTTTGTGATGTCTTGAATTTCCTTCTCAAGCTTTCTCGAACAAGTTCAAGAAATCCCCGCCTGTCTCATCGCAGTCAAATCTGTCTTTCCCCACAGGAATTAGGGGCCTCTATAGTGCACGGATAAACAAAGCCTGATAGCCCTATTAGCTCACTCGATGAACCGTGGGTTTTCCGCTAGGATGGCCCCTCCCACCATCCCTACTGGCAGTGGAACCGCACAAAGGGGAATCGCTCCGGGTATATTATGCGGATGCACAGTACTAGTACTCGAGTACGAACTTTTGGTTGCGCAGGGAGTGATATCCGTTGGACGGCGTCCTAGTGCGATCAGCCAGACAGACCCCGGGAAAGCTTTGGGGTGTATTGGTGAAGTTTCCTGCACAGAATCATCACATTTCTTGTCGTTCATCTGATTCTATAGTGAAATCAATAAACAAATTCCCCCCCTCGTTCTGTGATACCCGAGTATATTACCAGATCGTTCGAAACGTCCTAGCCCTGAACCATAGCCCGCTGCACTAGGTTTTTCATTGGGCTCCTCTCAACTTTGTGCTGGCTGCAGGCTGTGTTTTTTGTTTTCCGTCCTTCTCATACTGCATCGAACACAGCACTCCCTTTCGAATAGTAATTGGATCAAGAAACTCTACCGTGGCGGGTTCAAATAGCGCTAGACTTACACGGTATCACAAGAGGTGCCCACCATAAGAGTCAGCGATCACCAGAAAATCTCATGGGGCTACAAGCAGGAGAATCGTTGGCTGGTGTTACACGCACCGTACGAGTATACGTCCCTGTGAAGGACGCACCGAAGTGAGTTTCAGTTCAATTGGGCAGGAAACATCAGACCCTTCTTCAAAGTTTCAAGCTCCGCATAGTGCCATTGCGCAATATCCGTTTTGCGAATTTTCCGATGTTCCGGTACCAACCGAATTCGATCTTGGTGGACTGCTTTTGACTGCTTGCTTCCTTTTTTCCCCCTTCCCCCTTTCCCTTTCGTCCCCGGGACTGTGCGGTATGATCCTTTTCTATTATAACTTGTTGGACAGCTCTCACTAGGCCAAGTTGCATTAATTTTTACTACACCAGTATTTTCTCACTCCACAAGCAGAGAAAATATCGAGGCCAGGAAAATGGGACAAAGACCAAAACCAGCGGGGAGTGCCTCGTTTGCCAGAAAGCTTGCAGGCAAAAATTCTCTGGCCGGTCGGTGGCTTGTTTTAGCAATATGAAAGCACTTATTATACCGTAGATCCCCCTAGGCCAGGGGAGAGGAAAACGTTTAATCATGTGTTCAACCCGCAGTAGAGCAGCAACTGGGGTTGTATGGAGTGAAAAATAAGTAAGGAGGCTTGAAGCCTTGCTATAGACCTCTTCCCTAGAAGAGGGTTTTGGAGATGGGTAGCGCCATTACTTGAGCAGGCTACCTAGCCAAATTGTTGGTGTTTCTGGCATGCGTTTTTTGTCATCCCGGATACAAGCCCATCCCCAGATTCCAGCCCTTTATCACAACCACCTATCAGCTGGACTATGAGTACCTTAGGTATAATGGTCGGGAGAACCGGGGCCGAAATCTATCTTTTATCACCACAAGTAATTGTATGACCCTTCCCCACGTTTTTATATAGTGGTTTTCCCACTTTCGGGTAGAGCTCTTTTTCCATGCCTAGGATTCCAGCGTCGTGAATGTAGAAGATGCAAGTAGGATATGGAAGCGAGATACTGTATAGCATCTGTGTTCATGACCCTTCGTTCCTATTTCGTGCTCTTCACGCTTCTCAATTTGGCGGGTAGTCATCTCAACTGTTGCTGCCGTTGAATTTTTCGCAGCATACTAGTGCCGCTGGCTATGTCTGAGGAGATCTGGCCGGCCAGCCGGCTAAGGTACTTCCACTCCTATTGGCCAGACCCACAAAAAAAAATTCGTGAGAGCCCTTGACTGACGCGAGTGGCTCTACCTTGTTGCATGAAACCAGGGTATACTCTCGAGAACGGCTCAGATTAACGCTGAATCGGCTGCGGGGTATGTTTTGTCTATCCTTTGCCAACCACTACCCACTCTGACACCTCCTCCCGCGTTTTGCTCAGCCGGCATGTTATTCCCAAAGGATAGGGCTACCGTCGTCTTTCGTATATGAAAGAGATATTGATGGCCTGGCTCGGGACCGCAAGGAAAGGCGTGAGGAAGTGTGACAGAGGTTCAACGACTCTGTTCTAAAGTAGTGGGAAGACCAGTTACGGTAGTAGCTGTAAAACTTGGTGAATCCCTCTCCCCCCTCCGCGTTACCGTAGGCAAGGGGATAGAGTACCGTACGGTAATTTATGGAGCACGAATACCAGTACCCATCAGGAACCTGAGAATCTTGACAGGTGGGAATAGAGGGGGGATGAAACAATTCTCTAGATATTGTTGGCTAAGTGAAGTTAGCTGGAGGACAATAAGTCCTACTTGTAGACTACGACACCTCGTATTTACAACCCTTTCATCTCAACTCCGAAGCGCGGACACTGCTAGCAGGCGAGAATCTTGGAGACCCTACTCTACTACAAGTACATTCTTACAGTAGTACCGGTACTAGGAAGGGGGACTCTGTTTTAAATTTTTTTTCTCTCTCCGTACATCATCTGGGAAACCCCACGAGCTAGTGTAGGACATCACGTCTATTGTTCCGGGTTTGACCTCGGTGAGCGGATTTTCTCCGCCATTATACGATACACTCTATTTTTCGCCCGATCCCTTTTTTTTTTTTTCCTCCCCCTTTCTTATTCGTCCCTCTCTCCCCTATACTACTAAGTGGCACCGTATACATTCTAATACTCTACCAAGAAAAACCATAATGCAAAGGTTACCAAAGGTTTGTGGCATTAAAAAAAAGGAAAAAAGAAGAGAAAAAAATAGGAAGGACGAAAGCAGTGTTTACCACCACACTCCAACCCCTACCGTACGAGTACAGTACTGTACAGTACTGTGGTGCAACTGCACTATCATGCGCGAAGCTTCAAGCGCGAGCAGCCAAAAACCCCGTTTCTATGCACCCCGAGCGTTCGGGTCAGAGAAGGAAGGCTCAGACACTCCTTCTCGCCGGTACACACTCGAATACATATGATTCTGTCTACTGATAGCCTTTTTTTTTTTTCTTTTCTTTTTTCTTTTCCCTTTTTTCTTTTCCCTTCACATCCTTTTATGATGCCTTCTTTCTTTTCCCAAGTTTCCTCGTTCATTCTCTGCTGAACTGTACTGTACGAGTAGTCTCTTACCGGTACGAGTAGCTCGTATGCGGTCTGGGTCGCATATTAATTTTTTTCTTCTTTCCATAATTGCTTTTTGAACATCGGCTCGAAACGAGCGGCATTCTGGTGTTTCCCTCTCTACCTATTTTATAAGTATTATTTTTTTCCTATTTTTTATTTTTTTATATATTTTATTTTTTTCCCTCACGCATCTGGCGGTTGTTTTGGCCTTGTCCCCATCGCAGCAACCCTGTCAGTGCCGGTATCATAGTTCCCTGCACGTGTGAATTTCGTACAGCACGAGCACAGTACTTGCGCATCCAGAACGACATATTCGAGTACTGTACGAGTACAGTACTTGTACCCCCCCCCATATTTTCTTTTCTTGCCCTTCTTTCCTTTCCTTTCACCACCAACATTGAGAGTGAAAAGCACTGTATGTGGAGTAGCATGTACGAGTACTGTACAATACTCGCACTGTATGTGCTCTACTCTACTCTACTCAAGTACTCTTTTTTTTCATCCCTCCCTTTTTTTTTTTGTCATACTCCTCCAATATTTCCCTCCTGCCGGTACAGTACTCTAACTTCCCTGTTATTGTCCGAACCTGGCACCCCCGAACCCTAACCCATTTCCATTGGGGTGCGACCTGGCTAGGTCTAGTGCAGAGTGTCTCCACACACGACCCCTCGCACTCGTTCTACCCATCCCGCCTGGGCTGAGTGAAAAGATACTGAGCGTCCAGCCATAGGAGGGGAGGCATTCGCTGTCGGTAGCTGTTGTCCCCCTCCAACTGCCTCCTCCCCGCCCTACTGCTCCCTGCTTTCAAGTCTTGCTGCCAAAATCGAGTGCTTCATTGTTCTTGATTGGGGGGAGGCAGCAGGTGGAACTAGTGAATTAGTGAAGCCAAAACCCGGTACTGTACTCGAGTATTTAGATACACGGACTCTGTCAACAACTATTCAGTACGAGTACTCCACCACAACAAACCCCAGAACACCCACAGTATAACTGATATATCATAGGTACCCAGTGTAAATTTCGTCGCATAATCTTGCATCAGCACCCAGCACACCCGATTATTGTCCTCTTTCCCTCTCCTACACCTCCCTCACCTCCACAGAATATCTTCTACCCATACCCCCCCCCCGCCCTCCTCTTTCTTCCCCCCCCCCCTCCCCAAAAGCCGGCCCCTCCCGTGCCGGTTTTTATTTCATCTCATCCGTTCGTTCACTCATTGATTCCTCTCCCACCCGCCATTCTTCCCCTCGCCAACGGCATCTCCAACCTACTATTCCCTTAAACCCCCTCCGAATTGCTACTCTATCGGTGCTCTAAAGGAATCGACGAGAATATACTCCTCCTTCCGATCCCGTTGCCACTAACCCTAATTGACCACTTTTGGCTGATCAATATATTTTCTCCATTCGGCCATTTTATCCCCCTTATTTCCCCACTGATCATAAATTCCAGATGATGCTCTCCCAGGCAATGCATCAGTACGCTCCTAGCTCACACTTTCAGTCACTTCCATCATCAAATGGCAACGTTGAGGGCATGTCGCATCAATCCTCGGCATCAGCCGTCCAAAAAGCAACGAAACAGGCACGTCATCACCCTTACCATTCGTCCCAAAACAACGACGGGAGGATTAATGGAATAGGGCAGATAAACGGGTCGGCCCTGGCTCCTATCCGGAGAAGAATAAGTCGGGCATGCGATCAGTGCAACCAGTTACGGACGAAATGTGATGGGAAATTGCCCTGCCAACATTGTATCGGTAAGGCCATACATACTGTCCAGCCTGTTCTTTTTGCGGGGTTTTCTTTTTCTTTTCTTTTTTAGAATCGCTTTAGCTAAGATTATTCAATAGATTTTACATTAAAGTGCGAGTATGCGAGGGAGAGAAAGAAGCGTGGAAAGGCTTCAAGGAAGGACATTCAGGCCGCCGCCGCAGCGGCGGCGGCCCAGCAGAATGGTATGGTGAATGGTAATGCTTCGCCAACGGACCAGATGCGTGTTCTCAATGGGATTTCACAGTCATTAGATCTTCCCCCACCTCCTCGTCCTGGGATGGTCAGGAAGCCATCCTCATCTGTTGCCAGTACCAGGACATCCCTTAGCGACCTTCACGATCTGTCCCAACATCAGATTCACCACCATCATTTGCCTGCTCAACACCACCATCACCATCACCTTCCTAACCCAGATTCCCCGTCACTGCAATTGAACCATGAAGGCGTTCCCACCGGTATGCCCATGCACTTTGATAGAATGTCTCCATTCCAACATCAGTCACCCAACGGTGGTGTCGGTGTCGGTGCCGCTCCGCGGATGCTCCCTAATCCATCTACTCATAGTGGCATGTCCCAATCAGGGTCTGCCACAACCAGCGGTTTCCCCGCAAACGAGTTTGTCCTCTCCCCACAGCACCAAGCCCACTCAATGAATTTCCCTCAAAACGCCGCGTCGCCACTCTCTGGCTTCCTTGGCGGCCACTCCCCAGAAGATGGATCTCCATCTTGGCTTGCTCTGCCCTCTCCTCCAAGTCCATCTTTCTCTGCCGGTGTGAGGTATCCGGTCCTCCTTCCTCTACTTCCCCATGTCAATACCATAATACCACCAATTCTTGCATGCGACTTGTTAGATTTGTATTTCGCCAATCCAACAACAGCCCTTTTCCAACCCGCTTCCCCCTATGTATTGACCCACGTTTTCCGCAAGCAATCGGTACTGCACCCGACAAATCCCCGACCCACATCTCCTGCGCTGCTGTGTGCCATGCTGTGGGTTGCCGCACAGACCTGCGATGCGCCATTCTTGAGTACATCGCCCGCTGCGCGAGGTCGAGTTTGCCAGAAACTACTAGAGTTGTGTATCAGTCTTTTAAGGCCATTGGTGCATGTTGCATTTACACCATCTCAGCACTCACATGGCCAACATGGGCATTCTGCGGACTCCGAAAATGGATCTGTCGGTATTGGTCTTGGGGGGTTAGGTGGTGGTCCTGCAGGGTCAACAGGTGGCAGGGAGGGTGTCGGAGCAGCGGGAACTCTAGATGATGTTTTGACCTATGCTCATCTTGGCATTGTCATCTCTGCGAGCGAGTTCAAGAGTGCATCCCTTAGGTGGTGGCACGCAGCTTGGACTCTTGCCCGGGAATTGAAGCTTAATCGCGAGGTTCCCCACGAGAGCATGGTCGAACAAATGGGTGAAGACGACCTAGGTGGGCGTCACTCGCCGAGCGATACTAGCCCAGGCAGTGCACACTCTCACCCTACAGCTGCAGCAGGACGACTGGAGATGGGCGAGGAGGAGCGGGAAGAAAGGAGAAGAACATGGTGGCTACTTTATATTGTCGATAGGCACCTCGCCCTTTGCTACAATAGGCCTCTTGCCCTGCTCGACACTGACTGTGAAAACCTTTATCTCCCCATTAATGATGCATCTTGGCAGAATGGCGATTTTTTTGGAACCCATGAGCCCCACAATCTCTATGCCCAGCACCCCGTTTCCCCAACCAACACTGGCCACTCACCAGAGATCCACCGACAGACCGGACCAGTTTTCGAGATAACAGGTACGGGGTTATTTGAGTTTTTTTTACCGCTTATGACGATTCTGGGGGAAGTGGTGGACTTGCACCATGCGAGGAATCGTCCGAAATTTGGTACGGTGAGACAAGCTGGGACTGAGGGGACTGCCATGTTTGGGGAGGGGTACGAAGTGCTTGCGCAAGACATCACCCAGCAACTCGACACATACGCTAGGAGTCTGCAGCAGTACGAAGCGGAACACCTCCGACCCGAGCTGAAGGATGGTCAAGAGGGTGACGTGAAGTTGACCGAGTCGGACATCCAAACCAAGATTGTGGTTTCTTACGGAACCCATGTCATGCACGTCCTACATATTCTCCTTTCCGGAAAATGGGACCCAATTAGCATGCTAGATGATGATGACCTCTGGATCTCATCCCCATCTTTCATCAGTTCAACAACCCATGCGGTTTCGGCAGCAGAGGCCATCTCCAACGTCCTCAAGTACGATCCCGATTTAAGCTTCATGCCTTACTTCTTTGGCATCTATCTCCTGCAAGGTAGTTTCCTACTACTTCTCATTGCAGACAAACTACAGGGAGAGGCATCCAGCGCTGTAGTCACTGCATGCGAGACGATTGTGCGAGCACACGAAATATGCGTTGTTACGCTCAACACTGAATATCAGGTACAGATTTCTCCTAAATCTCCAGGTATTTTTGGAACCGGCCTTCTAACTGAAGTGATAGAGGAATTTCCGAAAAGTTATGCGAAGTGCTTTGTGCCAGGTCCGCGGCCGTGGAGCACCTGAGGACATGGAGGACCAGAAACTCAAGAGGAGGGAGGTGCTACAACTTTATCGATGGTGCGGAGACGGCTCCGGACTGGCTTTATGATTTGACCATGAGGTCACGGATCGCGTTTCATCCGTACGGCAAAGTTTTTTCTGAGATGTATAAAACGATGGGGGCGTGCGGAAACAAAAGCACAATATTCATATCCGGTACGGGAAGTTTCCTGGCTAAGGCCAAGAAGTACTAATTTCGAGGAAGATCTGGTTATCTTTCATGGCATCATTGTTTCGCTTTGAATTTTTTCTGTCTTTTCCCTCACATCATCTCCGCCGGTGTTCTTGCTTTGATTTCCTCTGGAATTATTATTGGCGTTGCTCAGTCGCAGGCTGCGTGTTCAAACTAGTGCTGAAATGGGTGGCATTGTTTATTCCTAATTTTCTTGTCATTTATTGTCCACTTACTCTTGTTTCGCTGTTCGCAACTATTTTTTTACACCAAAGCAGGAATGCGGATTTAGTAGGAAGGGGACCTTTACTTTCTTGTTTCACTAAGACTTGTATTTTCCTTATTTCTCTTTTTGTTAAGTGATGTTGGCCCTTTTTTTCCCTCACACACTTCTCCCCTCCCATTCAACGTTATTCACTTCTTAATCCAACGGCATGCTACTGTGGGGTAGGTCAAGCAAGAAACGAGAGACAGGAAAAAAGAAACCATGAAAAACGAGATACCCAATCATGTTTAACAAATAATAAAAGCTACAAGCTTTTTTCTACTACTATACCTTACAGTATAATACGTTCTTGTATGGTGACGAACCCGGCCTATCATAACGTAGAGTACTCAAAAAAAAAAAAAAAAAAAAAAAAAAAAAGATACCCGATTCGAATATTATATTATCCGAATCGAGTCGGGTAGAGCCCGATCTCGATTCCTCCTTCACGCAAAGTAAATCATTTCACAAGCTCGGACGCATCACCCTAGAGGGATAGATCTACCCGTATCGCTTCCCTTCCATCCAACCCATTCCCACCGGCCAGAGGAAGGAAGGAAGGAAGGAAAGGAAGGAACGGGGTGGGGGAAAGAAAAAGAAAAATACGCTTGATCCGTCAGGGATATATAATAGATGGCGGTTCAGCACAGTACGAATACAATATTATAATAGGAGGCTTTAAACAGCCATAAAACAGCTATACCAAATATGTGAGTTACCGTATAGATACTGTGCAATCAGGCTCTTCTCTTTCTCTTTCTCTTTCCCTCCCCCAGAACTACATCCCCCTCCCACAACGGGTGGAAAAGTTCGTAAGTTATATATGATACCAACTCGAGATGTAAAGTGACCGACCAGCTTTGCCAATCAAAACCTCTGGATTCCCAATACCCACTTCTGCATCTCCCTACCCCGTACGTAGATCCCCAAGGCCGTCGCCACAGTGCCCAATCCGGCAGCGTAAGGCAAGCTAGCAAGCAAACCACGACGCAGTATGATATTGATATTGTACAGTACAATGCCAGAGTATCAAGGCAGGAAGAAAAAGTGGAGAGAGAAAAAACCTGGGTACTGTACAGGTACTGTACAGTACCGGTATGATACTAAGTAGTCAACCAACCAACCACCCTACCGCATCCAATGCCAAGTACTGTACGAGTATATTATATAGAGTTACTTGAACGATATACCCACAGGAAGAAGAAAAAAATCCCAATTTAGCCAAAGTACCCCGCAACCGTTTAATTATTATTTTTTCAAAATTAATTACTTTTTCCCCCTCGCTCTCTACGAGCACAAGTACTCCCCCCCCTTGATCCGTGCTGTGCATCTTGGATCGCGGGTGTCGGGGTATTGGAGTGGGGGCGGGTAAATTCGATCTCGACTCGACTCGACACCCCCCCCCTCTCCCGTTTTATGTGTGGGAGGTTTGTCGAAAAAGATGAAAGAGGGTTCGGCTATGTATGCGAGGAGGATCAAGGGCGCCGCGCCGGTAATCAAAGCAAAGCAGAGCAAGGGTGGGAACTGGAATGAGGTGTTTCCCCCACACACGGGATGATTGTCTGGAGGAGGAGGAGGAAGAGGAGGGGGGTGTACAAGTAGTAACGGCTGTTCGTCAGTTTAGGAATGCAATCGTTTATTGTACTTTATGGTAGACTTAGAGGGGGGAGGCTTTTTCTTCTTCTTCAAGAAACGTGGTCATGGAGTGTCACTCGTGAGGCTCTTGTTTACCGTTTGTTGGAGGAGAAAGAAGGTTTAAGGCCGATCTGAGCGAGTTGTCTTTTGTTGCTGGTTTTTCCCCACCCATAGCTATTTATCTCGGAAATCTTGTGGCATCGATTGGCTGACTCATGCTCTTTCACTATCCTAACTTAGCCATTATTGATCGACCGGGACAACAGGGGCTCGACATGGTAACTAAACAACAAACGGCAGTAGAGGATCATAAGTATTTGATAAGAGTAGGGCCAGGTGATGGACGCGGCGCCGCTCACGATCGGCTGAAAAACGCGTCTGCCATGCTATATGATACCTGTACCTGTGACTCTCTAACTTGGCGAGGTATCATACTGCACCGGTATCCATACATACCCCACCGCACCTATGGGCTAAAGTACTCATCGCCATCATGTACTCTCACCCCACGAGTATCACGACAGGAGCGGGTGTGATTCTTCGGGGGTGGTACCGTATGGTTCTCTCTTCCTTTGATCAGTTCGGCCTTTGTATGGCGTCTAACCCTCCTCAGCCCTTTTGAGGTTTTTATCCCCCCTTTTTATTTTCTTTTTTTCATATCATCCGAGTAGTATGGTAACTTAAGAACGCTTTATATAGTTTTTTTTCCCTCCTTCCCCTTTCCGGGTAAGCCGGTGGGGGTTTTTACACTTTCGTATAAATATTAGTGCGAGCTGATGAGCTAATGGTAGGAACACAGTACTATATTGGAAAGGAGGGACTTTCCAGGCGGTACGGTAGCACAGATTTGCTGTTGTGCTCGCGGTAGCCGGAGATGAGTTAAGTTACAGGCAGTAATAATCAGGTATGATATGATATGATACTCTGCAGGTGCCGGTATGATACCCAAACGCAGGGATCAAAATTTGTAGGGCAAATTATTTGTGCAGATCCGAGCGTCCATATCATACTAACCAAATTCAGACCCGAATAAATCGCAATTTTATTTTTCCCCTTACAAGTACGGTACGGAGCTCGAATTTTTGAGCACTTCATATTGGAATGCGGAATGCGGGGGCGAAGGAAAGTATCGGATCGTATATTGTACTCGTACAGTACTCGAGTATTGAACAGTGCTCGTGCATTCAGTCGCCCATGGGTGAACAAGAGAGAGAGAACACACTGGTTGGATTATCGCATTAGCTAAGCTACCGGTAGATAGATAGGCATGTATTGATTATGCATACGGATGTGCACATCGCGACCCTCTTTCAAAGTACCGTTGAATTCCCGAAAACAGGCGCATCCCGAAAAAAAAAAAGGCGCAATCACAAAATAACCTTAGATAATCAATTGCCCCTCCCGTTCCCCCGGAACCAAGCTTTTGAAATTAAGGCGCGCGCGCCTTAATTCAAGAATTCGGTGGGCAGGAACACACCGCATCCGTGTAACCCGCCCGTACTCGTACATGCCATCACGGCCTTGCGCTCGACTCGACGGACAATAGTCCGGGACACACTCTGGGGCTGGGAAAGGAGTGGCCGAGCATCTACCGTATGGTGGTAGCGTCCTTTATGCTGTGATGATCAGAGTTCACGAGATACAGCAGCTTACCTATTGTTACTGATCCAGACTTCCAATGCAGGGATTTAGTTTACTACCGCAGAGTACGATGTTGATACCATAAGTCTCTCGCAATTCGCTATCTCCGGGAGGGTGTGTTCGTGCTAATCTCCAGGTTCGGTGACAAGAACTCCTAAGAAGGATCAGTACTTTCCTGACACGATATGTAGTGAGCCCTCTGGACTCGTCGGATCCCATTAACTGATACTGCAATTCTGCCATCCTGCCAACCTAAACCTATCATGGGCTGATGTCGTGATTTTCCGTTAATAATCCGGTAGCGAATTCCAAGAGATGTCCCGGTACTGGACTTCGTATGACACCTCCCATTGCCAAGCCTATAATATTATAAACATCAAAATTATCGTACCACCGTCAGCTCATTTCTGCAAACCTCGCTCAGGAATTATCTATTCCGAAAAGTGGATACCGCACTGTAAGGCGTATGGGTAGGCTGGGGGCCATGGGGGGAGGGGTACAGTTCCTGACATACCTAAATTTTGATACCATAGGAACTTTTCACACCTGGTTTTCCTACGATTCCACTCTTCCAAATAACGGTATCCTGGTGACAGGTGGACAGGACTACTGAAACAAGGTAAACCCAGATTCACTCAACCCCCTGCCCATACCATATCAGATCAAACCGACTCAAACTGAGCTTTCCACCATGACGTTGAAACAAGTTCCTCGTACTCCTCCCCCTCTCGACCCAGCCCCAAACCCCGTGCTGAAACCTTACCTATATAAGAATTATCACACCAACTAACCCCAGCTCCCCCCCTTAAAAAAAAATCACTGTATGACAACATACAATAAGAAAAGGAAAAAAACACCTGGCCCAAACAGCGGTAGCAAGAGCATATCCCCGCCCTATCCTTCAGCGGAAGCAATACCTGCTGGTAGTCCAGAACAAGGATAGAGGAAGAGAAAGAAAGAGATCCGACATCGGGGGGTGAATGTACTGTACTCGTACCTTTTCCCCTCCGAAAAGAAAAGGGAAACTCTCTGATAAATTTCAATTTTCTCAGGGCCTACCTACTCTACCCATTTTTTCTTCGGGTTAGGTTTACTCGGTTTGATTAGTATGTAAGCTGCGGTAGGTAGGTGCGATACGTGCCAGTACCAGTACAGAAAGAGGAGGGAGGAAAAGAAAATCTGCTAGGCCCTGAATATGGATTTTTGCCGGAAACAGTGCGACGCGTTGGAGTTGTCGAAGGTATTCATAGCCAGCGTGTCGTGGCCAATCGTTGAGGGAGTATTGTAGATTATTCTACAGTTACTGTAGTGTACCTGTCTCTCGTTTATCCTCACGGGAGTGCAGGGGAATTGGGACATGCGTGGCTGGATGGAGACATGTGGTACAAGTAGTCAATGGAAGGGTCAGGATTCTTTATTCTGTTTTGTGTGTATTTTTGTATCTACTGTTAGCTTGAAATAGAAGTGTAGGGGGAGGCATCGCTTTCCTATATTTTAACACTCTCCAGATCTCTTTACTCCTATGCCATTGCAGATATATTAGGATGACGTTCTGAGGAGTTGTGGTAGCGGCATGGCCAGGATATTGGCAGTCTGTATTCTCCATTGAGGGGAATTATCGGTCCGGTTTTGTTGTAGGTCCCGGGTTGTATGATGCTATCCAGGCGGCGGTAGGGAGGGTTTGAGGTTTTTTGGGGGGAGGTTATGGATTCTAGTATGATATCATATTATGATAATAATTATGATAACATGATACCACAGGGGGAGAACTAGGCCCAAAGGGTTTGTTGGGATGATTGTCGTGAGATGTGTTTGTGGGAGCCAAGTTTTTCAGTAGTGTATATATGAGGCCTTTCACCCCCTCTTTTGTTCATCGATTAGGATCGAGACGACGACGACGAAGACAAACTCATTTGCGGCTACAATTGGTTTATATTTTCCTCCCTTCCTTTTGATCTCTTCTTATACGAATCAGCGACCATTATCCGACTTTATCATTCTCTCTTCCCGGACCCGATATCGCTCCCTCAGTACCACACCCGTTCACATGATGTAGCTATTTGGGGCGTCGTATAGGTATAATCAACAGGTTGAGCCCCCCCGGACGCTTGTGGAGGGGTAGAGGAAGCTAGCAGCCTGAGATTCCGTAAACCTGAGTCCAGGGCCTGCCTTTTTCCCGATCATGGCACAGGTTACCTTTCATTATGTTGCTGTAGTGAGTGCACTATGACATTGTTACCTCGGTGGCCTGGAGCCATTTAAGGAATAGTAGTGATGGTGGTGATGGCGATGGTCGGTGCTCACAGGGCGATTTGAGGGGGGCACGTTAATCAAAGACGAACTTGTAGGCTACAGCGGTTGTGAGCCGAGTTCTGACAGCACTCTTCAAACTAATGTAAAATTTTATCCATCTGGCCCCGCCACCGACTAATTACCACCACCAGCTAGGCTCTAACGACCCTCCAGCCACTCAAGAACCATCTCAGCCCCCGTGCTCCACATGATATCCTTCATAACATGATGTCCACTCCCCTCTATAACCCCAAACCTCACCACCTCTACGCCACTCTCCTGCCCCCCTTCTTCAACCTTCCCTTGAATACTCTCCCAAGCAACCCTATACCAAGCAGCAAATCTCTGCATCATTACTCCGTCCATGAGCTTATCCTCGCCACCAGCGACAATCAGCACCCTCCTTCCGCCCTTCAATGTAGGCAGAATTCTTCCGATCACCCTCTCAGCGGACACAAACTTTGTCATCGTGCCGAAGGCCCAACTCATGCTCTCATATTCCGGCATCGCACGCTCGATCTCGCGAACCGCCTGGGCCGGGAAGGCGCTAGAGAAGAATGCGTTGTGCACGAGAGCTGTGGATGACAGTGGGGAACGGGGGTGGCCGAAGTGCTTGCAGTACGTGCGGATGAGAAACCAGGGGTGGAACCTTACCCAGTTCAGGTATGCGCCCATCCTATTATGCACGATACGTTAACGCAACCAGCCAGCCAGCTTGGATAGCATTGTAGTAGCTGGGCGGGGAAAGGAGGAGGGGGGGTGAGTGGGTTATTACGATCCAAAGCCGGGTACTCCTGCTAAGGCCACAAATCCGCCAAACCTCTCCATATCCCCGTCGAGAATGTATTGCGCGAGGCCGGCGCCGGAGGAATGGCCAGCAGTTATGACGTTCTTAGAGTGTTTTGACCGAATATGCGCGATTGCGAGGACGACGTCAAGGGCGAAGGCATGTTTCGCTGACCCAATTAGCGTTGACACCCTGCAATGAAATTTTGAGAGATTTACAAGTCCAGTACATGGTCCAGAATCCCAGTTTATACGACGCTCCATGGCCCCGGAGAGAAAGAGAATAGCAGGAGTATCCATGCGATGAGAAGAATTGGAGGTAATTGGTGAATTCAAGTGCGCTCCCAAAGCCTAAGTTTGGAGTGGATTAACAAATCGAGCCCGAAGCGGAATTGAAGGGGGGAAAAAAGATGGAAGAAATCTACGATACCCCCATGGACAAACAACAACGGCTCCTTATCCTCCTCACCGGTCCCTCCGCTCCCCAGGGGAGAAGAGGTCAACAGCTCCAACACCCCACCTGGAGACGACAAATACTCCCTCTGAACGCCCTCCGGCAGTGCAGCCGGGGGCGCGGTCGAAGTCGACCACGATAACCGATGACGATAATCCATAGAAATTAACCTATGTCAACACCGGTAATCCGAAACCTTCTTTCCTGTGAGGAAGAGTGATAGACGATGACCCAAAGGACAGTGCTGGGTCTGAAGCAAGGTTTGTAAATTATCAGCGTCACAAGACTCCGGCACTGACACACTGTGAGTACCCCGCACAGAAAACTGGCACCACAAACAAACAAACCTCAACCAATCAGACTGCAAAGAAAGACTCGCCGACTCTCGCGACTCGAGAATCTTGCAATCCCAGAGGAGACGTGCGCATGACACCGCTATCACTCCTTTTAAACCACTTCTCCAGCTCTCAATGTGGGGAGGACCGGAACTCCAAAGGACTGATTGTTCCACCGAGCCAAGCTTTGTGGCTGACTACGTGTTGTGGAATGTAAATGTCTTAGATTCGTTGCTCCTGTTATGATACAAATACCGGTACCGTACTGTGGGTAAAAGCAATACCGAGACACGAGTCCTGGGGAAAATCGGTGGGGGTGGGATTGGCGATCGATTAGCGAGGGGGGGCGGAATGTTCTGATTGGTGTTGCAGCTTTGTGCACCAATACGAGTATTGTGCCCCGAGCGCTGTTCTTTTTTATTTTGTTATCATAATAATACGGTAATCCACTTCTCCACTTCTGGAGTGAGGAATGTTTCTGTCCTTCATACAATATCACTCGCGTTGTAATATCTGGAGTTGTGCACGTTCGCAGGGGGCAAGGCTTGAAGTGACGCTTTCTGCTCGACGATGACTCCACCCAGCTAAGCCCTTGACAGCGGCTTCAAAGTGATCACCCGTAGGATCACTAGTCGTCCCACTGCCACACACCACTCCTAACGCTCTGGGACTGATTAATCCATTTTTCTCAACTACAGGAAAGATAGCCAGTAATTAGGATGCTATCAAGGATATGCAGAATGCAATGGATCCCGTTCAGTGATCAGTGATCTCGTACCGAGAGACAAACAAATGACACTATCTGAAACTCATAGGAGACATTGTGCCTAAGAAAATCCCTAATTTCCCACGGGGAGCGCACATCTGCCAATTCCCCTCACACATTAATCTTCCCTCATGAAGACAGAGTAAAAGACCGGGACATAAAAAGATTTATGCCACCTTACTAGCCAGCTAGTCATATACCTTGACCTGAACACCCCTCAAGTGGTATCTACCCCCGGCAAACCGGAGAAAAATACGGTGCCTTACGCCGGGCGCCCAGAGAGACCGACGCCAGGACGGGAGGAAACACAAACTTCAAGGAACAAAAAAATTAATTAACAGCTTGTTGTTCGCGCCCTGCTCCAGTGTTTTTTTCGGTGCGGGGAGGAAAATGTATACTCAGCTACGGCGCGCAGAACGGACGGCACTGGAGGAAGTTATGTACTATACCAACCAACGAGAGAGATATATATATCCCTTCGAGAAATGAACTTTTAAGGTGTTGGCCACTACTTGCTTAATTAAATTAGTAACTGTCCACGCCAATGTTGAAAGGGTGGTTTTCGTGGTGGCAATGGCCATCACTATATAAGCAGCTTGGCTCCTTCTCGAGAATCTGTATGTGATACAAGTTGACTTTTTGCAAATCAAAAGAGGCAAAAACAACAATTCCTTCTGATTTTTGACAGCTCGTCTTTCCCGACTAACTCCGGCGCGGATGTCAGACCTCCACCCCTAGGTTGCATCATTCGGAGTAAGGCTTCATGGTGCGTTGCGCCTGCCTCCTCCATCCAGGACTGGGGGGGGTGACACCCGACGTTGTGTGAGGGTGGAGGATCATAACCATGAAAAATAGTTCTTTTTTTTTTTGAAGATCGTGTGCTCAATTTCACAGTACCAACAAGGTTTTATTTATTTATTTCTTCCTTTTTCCCCTTACCAACTGTGAGGAAATACAAGAGTATTTCCCCTGATCTCACAACATGGGTACGTAATCTATGTTCAAAAATCTCATGCTTACCCGTCCCCGGGAAGAACTGAGCGTCCATTCAAATTCCGTGACAAGTCCGCATGCCCAGTTCTCTCTCTCCCTGCTCTATTGCAAAGTGTTGACCTATCTACCAGCGGAAGTATCGTTAATGATTCCTCTAGATTTGAAAGTATCGAAGGAAGCCCGTTTTGAGATTTTTTTTATTTTTTTTTCCTTTTCTTTTTCCCCCGAGTTTAGGGACAACAGTCCAGTGTTTGCCCGTAGGAGTGGTTACACACTCAAAGGTTAGAGAAATCACAGGTATAATACCGGGCCAACGATCAGTAACAGCCATATCCCTCCATGTTTAAAAGTGAATAAATAGCGTCCTGTGGAAAAATATCCACGATGGAAACAAGTGGTTCGGCTGAGAGATAGGAACCGTGCGCGACGGGTACCGTACATTGATAAGTGTATAGGAGAATAAGGATAGGAATGTTCTAGTATTCCATGCTTATGGCAATTCTATTCAGTGCATTGCGGCCCGACTTTAAAAGTTCCTGCTTTCCCAAGTCTTAACCTGGGTATGCATGAAGCTGATTAAGCGAGTGATGTATTGTGAACCAGAAAGTAGCTGGGGGGGGCCAAACCGCCCCCCTCGCGGGCTGTCCGTGTTCCACCGATTCTTTCTTTCTTCCAAGCGATTGGGGGCATATCCAAAGTGTCCATAATGGTATTCACTGATCCGGAGACAAGAGAACTGATACATCTCCAGCACATATCACAGATGCCTCCACGATCGGATGATACACACCAGGGTATTAATTATTCTATCCCACTAGACCTCCCGGAGCCCCCACTAATTGTCTAATGTGTTTCTTCCTGATATCTCAAACCCCCCTTGTTTTCATTCGCTCACTTCCCGACTGTTTGCTTGTTTGCTCACTGAGAAGTTTTCCTTTCTTTTTTGTCACATTTGTGTTTGATTCTGTGCTTCCCCGATATCTGCGTATGAACAAAGGCCCTCACTGAAAATGTTAACGTCCTTACTTTTCGCTTCGTATCGTGTCGTATCAGACCCCATTCCATCCATGGGATCATGACTACTAAAGTTACCTAAACCGAGTGACACTCTATGGGCTCACACCACCGGCGACAGGGGGGGCAACAATATTCACAAGTACTGTACAATTGCACAATGAGAACCCCCCAACTCTTCCAGTTCCTCACTTCTTGCACCAAAAAGGTCATGCACTCTACGGTGCCAAACATCCGTAGCCTTCAGTCTGTTGGACTGACGACGGACACGCGCTCTGTTGCACAGTACTGTACATACCCTAAGGAGCAAGTCCCGGGCCCTTTTTTGTGAAAATTTTATTTGTATGATATTCGGGATAGATAGATTAATTTGGGCGCTCAATGCCTTTTTGGGGGGGGGGGGGGGTAGAATATCCCATAACAGCCGATAATCTAATGGACAATAACTTAGTACCTATTTCACCTGAATACACCTTTTTTTTCACACGTGAAAAAGCAATATTGGGGTGGTATTGGGTCAAATTCCAAAAGAGGAAGAAGGTTTAGGAACACCAATTGGTGAAACAAAAGATGGATTGATCGATTGATTTCTAGGCCCCTCGAGGGTCATGGCAACTTATAACAATTAGGAACTCAGAAGGTGTTCCTCTGGTAGAGTTTATTGGACGGGTTTATTGGGAAGGGGGAAAAAAATGCCCCCTATTTACGATTTTTTGTGGATCGCTCCGGCGCCTGCCTGGTGGCTCGGGTAAACCATCATATCGGCAAGAACAACATTCTCCCTTCTGCCGGCGGCGAAGACGATGATTTCAGCGATGTCGTCCGAGGTAAGTGGTTCGCATCCGCTGCTCATACACGGATTAACACAGGGGTTCCGAAACGCAAAGCGGAGAACCTGTGGAGGGGGACGTACGCATATACACTATTGGCTCTAGCCCTATCACCCCTAAACCTCACGACTGAGAATTCGGTTTCGACTTGTCCGGGGTCAATCTCCATAACTCTGATCCGCGTAGAGATCAATTCTCTTCTCAGAGAATCAGTGAAGCTGCGAACGGCAGCCTTGGTTGCACAATAGATACTTCCACCCGCGTATGGTTCCCTACCAGCGATGGAACCGACGTTTATTATGTCCCCGCGATTGCGAGATTTGAAGCCTGGAATGATGAGCTGGGTCATGTTGACGAGTCCAGTGACATTTGTGGAGAACATGACGTCAATGTCCTCTTCTGCGATGCTCCCAACTGTTTCAACACCTTTAACAAGACCCCTGTAAGGAACAACAACAGCATTAGCAAACCCACCCTTGCGTCATTCATCACACACTGCAGCAAGAGTAGTAGAACAGAAGCATACGCATTGTTGACCAAAACGTCCACCTCTCTCCACTCCTCGGGAAGCCTGGCCAAAAATCCCTTCACATCCGCTGGATCAGAGACATCCAGACGAGCAGGCAGCACCTTTGTGGCTCCAACACTCTCCTTCTCAATTGTTGCGGCAAGCTCTTTCAAAGCTTCTTCCCTTCGTGCAGTAACAATCAATTTTATTGTAGGGGAAGTCCTAGAAAACTCGATTGCGGTTGAACGACCGATGCCAGAGGAGGCACCAGTGATCAAGACAATCTTACCCGCTAGGCGAGCGGGCATTGCGGAATGAGACATCCGAAGGGAGAAAACACGAGCGTATGTGGTGGGGGTGCGGAATAGGCGGGGGAAGAACATGCAAGTTGGGAGAGATGTCTATGTAGACTAATGTGTACACAAACCGGCTGATTTGTTAGGGGAGAGGAGTGGGTTGGTGGAGGCTCTGCTGGAGAAAGGTACGGTTCGGCAGGGTAGTTAGGATACCGGTACTCGTATGGGAGCGCGGGGATCGGGTGTTTTGGTTTGTCAGATCGGGCTAACTCGGCTCAGTTACAGTTGTTGGCAGTCTACCCACCCCTACAAGTACTAGGGGGTTGACAAAAGTCGGGTCCCTTTCCTAAAGGGGATGTGATATTTACATATGGGCTAAAGCAGGCTAGGAAATTCGAGTGATGGTTGGTGAGTTATATTTGGTGGCGGCAAAAAGTCGGGTCCTTTCTACAATAGGAACTACTATGAGTGATACATTATGTGTAACGATCCCTCTTTGGATAGTTAGTTCTTGGCGATGGGGAACGATACTTCTCGTTTCTGTCTTCTTGTTTCTTTATCTTACGATAGCTCTAGGCCTCTGCCTACGTTACCGATAGTACAAGACCTTTGTCTTCTATCAGGAATGCCTATCGTAAGCTTTCTCAAACTTGTCTTCGTGAAGAACATTCCTTGGCGTAACGATAACATTGCAATAAAGATAAAGATCGTAAAGGTGTTTTATATTCGTTAAAGTAATAAGTAGAAAAAGTACTTAGAACAAAGTGTGAAGAACCTATCCTCCTTGGCCGCATTGGCCTCCTTATATAGTATTCTTCCCGCCCATAGTCATGTGACCCAAAGTGGTCACATGTGCGAAACAAAATCATAACAAACTAATCATGTGACCAAAGTGGTCACATGTTCAAAACCCATGACCTCATAACGAGGTTATGTGTAAAAACTCATAAACTAATCATAACGCAATAAACAAGTCATATGACTTGACTGAGTCATATGCGCGAAACCCATGTTCTCATAACAAGGTCATGTGCTAAACATAAATCATATGTGCAAGGCTTACCTGCGAGGCATACTCGCAAGGCACACTTGCCAGGTGCATGTGCCATGACTCATATTTGAGCCATGTTATAACCGGTACGGGTACTCGGTTATTGGTTTTGTTTTAAGTATCGTTTGATACTTGGTTTTGTTTTATGTTTTGTTTTAAGTATCGCTTTGATACTTGGTTTGTTTTAAGTATCGTTTGATACTTGGTTTTGTTTTATGTTTTGTTTTAAGTATCGCTTTGATACTTGGTTTGTTTTAAGTATTGTTTGATACGTGGTTTTGTTTTATGTTTTGTTTTAAGTATCGCTTTGATACTTGGTTTGTTTTAAGTATTGTTTGATACTTGGTTTGTTTTAAGTATTGTTTGATACTTGGTTTTGTTTAATATTTTGTTTTAAGTATCATTTGATACTTGGTTTTGTTTTATGTTTTGTTTTAAGTATCGCTTTGATACTTAATTAGTTTCACCAAAGTGTATCGATTGATACCTTTGATTAGTTTCGTTCATGCTAGACATGAACAGATTTGTGTATTTAAAGACCGCCTGTTTCTACAAAAGAAAAGGCAGACTTCGACAGACAGTATTTCAATATACTTGGTTGAACGGTTACTTCTTTGTTTCTCAGTACACCCTCGAAGCCTCCTTTAGCTTTGGGCTCTCACCTCCTCTCTGGGAGAGCAGGCTACCTGCCAACTATCGTATCTATTACCGATAACGTGATTAGCATATTGCGAACACGTTACATTTTTTTAAACTCAGCAAGTGGTTAAGAACCTGTTCCCAGATTTAGGCCTGATCAACCTATCGATATCCACCTTAGAAGGCTAGCGGAGAGAAGCGGCAGAATCACGGCACATTCGGCTTCGTCTCAAACCCAACATAGAGTCTTTAACGACCAGGAGTGGGAAGCAGATTCCACGACAAGACCTTACAAGAAAGAAACAACCCCGGTGCTCTGCTAAAGAGCCGAAAGAACCTGCAAACACGGAAGATACACAACCCCCAGGAGAATTTCCCTCCATACCAGTAAAGAAACCTTCCTTTGAACCTCCAATTGACCACAAATCTAGTAGTGAATCAGACATGGCTAATACAGGAGGAGGACCTTCAGGAGGAGGACCTTTGGGAGGAGGAAAATCTCATACTCAAGAAGAGGAAGTACCCGCAGCATTTGAACCTCCTAAGTTTAAACTCCACCTCCCAGCAAAGTTTACAGACGAAGGAAAAGCCCTCAAACCTGAAGCCTTTGACCAATGGGCGACGGAACTCTCACACAATCTTCTCCTGCAAGGGAAAGATGTGGAAGACCCGACAACAGGACTATACATTGGATCATTCTGCGAAGGGAAGGCAACGACGCATACCACCAATGCTATAAGGATTACAGCGGAAATGTAAGATTGAGAGGATCTACAGTCCTCGATTACCTGAAAGGTCAATTCCAATCATCTATGACCAACGACCTCCTATACAACAAATTCAACCAGCTCCAGCAAGTTAATGGAACACATGTCAAAAGGATTACGGATGTAGCTATGGACCTACTAATGTATAAGGACCTAATGAACAAAGGGAGCATTTCCAACTACATCCTTAAGCGACGATTCTATGATACTATGCATCCTACCCTCCGATGAGAGGTTGAACCACTCGAGGAAGACGATGACGATATTGCAGTAATAATTACAAGAGTAGAACGGAAGGACGCCATTCTCCAGGAGACCAAGGCATACAAAACACAGACATCCTCTAGTAGAAATAGCCAACCACGACACAAACCCTCTAGCAACTCTGAAGATGATATCCCATGGGCTTTCAAGAAGAAAACCAAATTCTCCAAAGAATTGAGACGACAGAAGGGAGAATGTTTTGAATGTGGAAAAACAGGACACATGGCAAAGAACTGCCCTACGAAGAAGGGGAAAGGAAAGGCTATTAAACAAGAAGCGTCGGCCAACAACATTGAGAATGATAGTGATGATGCCCAATCCAGCGAATACGAGGAGATTCATATCGGATATATCGATGTGGAGTGCAACAGTGTCCGACCTCCGGCTACATTTAAGGCACATACTGCTCTGGAAGGTACAGTTCTCATCAATGGTAAGAAGGCTCAAATCCTATTCGACACTGGTGCAATCGGAAGAGATATGATCAGCAATATCTTTGTTTCTGTCCATGGACTCCCAACTCGAGACCTTAACCAACCCATACCAGTCAATATGGCAGTTAAGGCATCACGATCCACAAGCCATAAAACCTGCAGCGCAACTATTCGACTTGGTTCTGCCATCCTGCTCCCCCAGGAAATGCTAGTAGGCAACTTAGCCAAATACGATGCGTTGATAGGAATGCCATTCCTAAACCGCCACAAAGCTATAATCAGGTGTAGGGAATCAACCATTAATTTTCCAGATCAGAAGGTCAGAGTTTCCTGTAAGGCAACAAGTGGAGAGTACCGAGCTGCAGTTTGCGAAACAACTACCCAACACCTATTGGATGAATACTCTGATGTATTTCCTGATCAGATATCCGAAGAACTACCACCTATGAGAGAAGTGAACCACCACATCCGTCTTCGAGACCCCTCTAATCTTAAGCACCAACCGACCTATTCAATCTCTGACGCATACAAAAGCTCACTAATTGACTGGATCAATCAACAACTGAGAAGAGGAGTCATCTACTGAGCAGAAGCCCCAAGTGCCGCTCCCATATTTGTCCAACCCAAAGTAGATGGCAAAAGGATCTGCCCCTTGGTTGACCTCAAACTACGGAATGACAACACGGTTATGGACAGTTCCACTATCCCAAATCAAACCCAGATCCAGAATGCAGTTAGACGGGCTAGATTCCGAAGCAAGATTGACCTAAGCGATGCCTACTTCCAAACAAGGCTAGATCCGGAATCTAAACACTACAACAGTTTCAAAACACCCTTCAGAAGTTTCATTAGCCGGGTCATGTTGCAAGGCGATATGAATGCGCCCGCCACCTTTATGCGGATTATGGAAAATCTCCTAAGCAAATACCTCCACCATTTTGTCTGGGTCTATATTGATGATATTCTCATCTTCTCAAACACCAAAACAGAGCATGCCTACCATATGGGTTTGGTTTGTACCAAACTAAGGGAAGCTAAATTCTATGCTAGCAAAAACAGATCAATCCTGTTTGCCGATAAACTCGATATCCTGGGACATGTTATAGATAACGAAGGAATACATGCAGTCCCTGGAAAAATATCCTGTTTAATGGAATGGGCGACACCCCGGAATTAAAAAGAACTTATGCGATTCCTAGGGCTAGTCAACTATATTTCCCAGTTCCTACCACACCATGCCACTGTGACAGCGCCGCTCACAGATCTTACCGGCAATGCAGAATTTGTCTGGACCCACACTCATGACCAAGCCTTTACCAACATCAAGGAATTGATTAAAAACACCAATGTTATACTACCTATTGATTACAGTAAACCAGAACTGATATGGCTGATTACTGATGCATCGGATGTTGGAGTTAGAGCATGGGTTGGACAAGGAGCCTTCCATGAAACAGCAAGACCGGCGGCATTACACAGCAGGAAGTTTACTAATTCACAGATGAATTACGGAACGACAGAGAAGGAAGCCCTTGCTGTAATTGATGCTCTTGCCGCATTCAACCACATCCTAATGGGCAATACCTTCACCATTGTTACTGACCACCAACCTCTCACTAATCTTAAAGCAGAAAGAATACCTGGAAGGAGAAGCACAAGATGGATAGGCGAGATCAGCAAATATGATGCAAAAATCACCTATACCCCTGGAAGAACAAACTATTTAGCTGATGCTCTCTCCCACCTATATGAGAATCAAGACCTCACAGACCCTCCTCTTGTTCATGACCACATAAGACAAAGCGAAGACAGCCCTGACGACACCTCCTATGAACAAGAACCGTCGATGGCTACTGCCAGCTCTGCCACTCCCTCCAACCCTTTCTCTTATACCATGTACAGAGCGGCGGGAACGGAACGAGGAAAGGACATTGAGGACAAATGGAAAGACAATTGCACCCTCCGCAATACACCTCCTCACGAACTTGAACAAAGCAGACTTCACTGGTCCCACTATTATCTCGATACCTGCCTTTCTCGCCAGACTGAAGTTAAATTCGGCAACAGATACCAGCGACCGTACTATATGTCTGCTAATGATTCCAAAAACACCAGCTTCGACACCATAGAAGGAGCAGAAGAAATAATGGATGAAGATGGATCAGCCCAACCTCCCATTTCCTTTAATCCTATCCCAACACGACACCAAGAGCTTGAAGAACTCGAACAAGTAGCAGCCTACGGGGATGCAATAGCTTACCTACACCCACCGCAGTCAGCCCCGCCATCCTCTCCTCCCATAATCGATTCTCGACCACTATACGGTAGACCCTTACGAGTATACAATAATGAAACAATTGTTTTTGTTATGCCCCCCACAATTCCGGAACATCGCCGACAACTTTATGAAACCTTTGAAGAAGAAGAGGAAGACTCTATCGAACCGATAAGAGGATCGCTGATTGAGGATGAACGGGATGTTAGATCAACCACAGAAGAATTGACCTCCTCTTTTCAAAGTCAAATGATAGCAGGATATCGCCATGATCCAATCTACTTCAAAGCTATGGATAGCTCCAGACATGGAGATCTCGCCTCCTACAACATATCCAATGGAATGGTCTATACCAGCACCCGTTATGGTGAACATTGCATATATATCCCAAAAGGCCATATGTTCAAAGGAATGACTATTAGGGAATATGTCATTACCGAAATCCACAATAAAGGACACCATAGTGTAGACCGCAACCTCCAATATACCTCAGAATATGTTTACTGGCCTGAAATGCGAAGGAATTTCTGCGATTTCGTCAAACAATATGAACTCTGTCAAGTGAATAAGGAACGAACACAATTACCTGAAGGAAAAGTGCAGACTCTCCAACTACCATGCGAAATATTCGAATCCTATGCCATTGATTTCGCAGGACCATTCAACAAATCAGCCAGATATGACACCATCTTGGTAGCTGTGGATCGATTTTCCAGATACACATGGCTCATACCAATAAAGGTTACCAATTCCTCTAAAGACATCTGGAATAACCTCCAACTATACCTATTTACCCCCCATGGGTTCCCCCTATCCATTGTCAGTGATGCTGATCCCCGTTTCACCGCCAGATTCTGGAAACAGACCTTGACCTCCCTCGGAATCAACCACATAATGGCTGCCCCTGGACACCACGAGACTAATGGCCAAGCAGAACGAAAAATCCGCAAAGTCAAGACTGGAATTAGGAACATGATCAATGAATGACAAACCAACTAGGAACCAGCCCTAATTGAACTGGCCGCATATATCAATGCCGGACTTTCAGACACCTTGGGAATGTCCCCATACAAGGCAGTTTTCGGCCGTCAATACCCTCTCCTACCTACAACTCTATTTAAGAACTCCTCAGTCCCTGCCTCTGATGACCACCTAAACCGCCATCAAGCAATTCGGAATGATGCCTTCCAAGCTGCTAAAGCTGCCCGATTCCGAAGTACCACTACTGCTCAGAAGCGACGATGCAAACATGTCCCTATTCCACCAGGTGATATGCTCATGGTTCATGGAAACATGTTTATTACCAATGTTGATCGCAGCAAGAAATTACAACCCCGATGGCGAGGACCTTTCAAAGTCTTATCTTTTGACGAGCCTACAGAAAACTACACTGTCCAGATGGATGGACGCATGTATCGCCGCAATACTGCAGTCTTCCACGCCTCTGCTGTCAAGCGATTCCACCTAAATGATGACTCTAAGTTCCCTAGAAGAACCCACTCTCGACCTACACCTATCATCATCGATAAGAAAGATGAATGGGAAGTTGAAGAAATCAGAGACCACTGCCTCTGGCATGGAAATGATCAGTTCCTCGTCAAAGGGAAAGGATATCCAACAAGCGAAAACACCTGGGAACCGCTTGAAGGACTAGAGTACGCTATGGATATGGTGAACGAATGGTGGAAAGACAACATGCTAAACAAATCCCTCCCTCCAACGATTGATTACATCACCATGTGCTGGACGCCTACAATGCCAGAAACTGAACGATGGCATGTAGAACTGAAAACTAGGGATGGATTTTGGGCACCATACTTTGAGTCGGAATTCGAAAGCAGTGATGAGGAAAATCAAGCTATGGAGCAGGCCCTCTACAACCTTATCTGATCACCAATCTCCATCCGAATACTATAATGATGTCAAACTATGTGGAACTCAATGTGAGGCTGCGACAACAGATTGTTGGACTGTTGTTGAACCGTGATGTTATCCAACTTGAAGACTATTTCAAAATCCTCTGGATAGACTACTGTCCTGATTGTGACCACGCTTGGGTTGATGTACAGCGCGAATCTGGTATTCATGATTACTGTGACCTGCATTTCTTTGAGTCTAAATGTTTTCTTAGGATTTCTTCTTGTCCCTGGTGTGACACTTACGATGAACAGTTCATAGTGGAAACTGAAGCCTTTAGTTTCTCAGACTCCGCTTTTGATGATTATTAGTTTCGTTTGTTTAAAAAGTTGTTTTGTTTTGGGGAATGTAACCGGTACAGGTACTCGGTTATTGGTTTTGTTTTAAGTATCGTTTGATACTTGGTTTTGTTTTATGTTTTGTTTTAAGTATCGCTTTGATACTTAATTAGTTTCACCAAAGTGTATCGATTGATACCTTTGATTAGTTTCGTTCATGCTAGACATGAACAGATTTGTGTATTTAAAGACTGCCTGTTTCTACGAAAGAAAAGGCAGAGTTCGACAGACAGTATTTCAATATACTTGGTTGAACGGTTACTTCTTTATTTCTCAGTACACCCTCGAAGCCTCCTTTAGCTTTGGGCTCTCGCCTCCTCTCTGGGAGAGCAGGCCACCTGCCAACTATCGTATCTATTACCGATAACGTGATTAGCACCTTGCTGTCACGCACGTGGCTTAGTGAGGAAAGGGTTTTCACGTGACACATGGTTATGAGTCACAGGTATGTTATTGTTTCACACATATAACCTATTTGGGTTGTATGATTAGTTATGTGTGGGATTTGTGATGCTTTTACACATAGCTCAAGTATGAGTCAAGGGACATGCGCCTGATGAGTGTGCCTTACGAGTATACCTTACGGGCAAGCCTTGTGCATATGATTTAGGTTTCGCACATGACCTCATTATGATGTCATGGTTTTCGTGCATATGACTCAGTCGAGTCATATGACTTGTTTATTGCGTTATGATTGGTTTATGAGTTTTGCACATGACCTCGCTATAAGGTCATGGGTTTCGAGCATGTGATCACTTTGGTCACATGACTAGTTTGTTTTGATTTGGTTTTGCACATGTGACCACTTTAGGTCACATGATTAAAGACGGGAAGAACACTATATAAGGAGGCCGATGTAGCCGAGGAAGATAGGTTCTTCACGCTTTGTTCTAAGTACTTTTCCTACATATTACTTTAACGAATATAAAACACCATTACAATCTTTATCCTTATTGCAACCTTATCATTACGCCAAGGAAGCACTCGTTACGAAGACAAGTTAGAGAAAGCTTACGATAGGTGTTTCCGATAGAAGACAAAGGTCTTGTACTATCGGTAACATAGGCAGAGGCCTAGAGCTATCATAAGACAAGGAAAGAAAGGGAAAGAAAAGGTAAGTATCGTTCCCTGTCGCCAAGAACTAACTATCTGAAAGGGGATCATTACATTACAAAGCGTCACCTAAGTGCGACGCCAAACAATACCAGACGGCATCCTTCAACCCAGATCGGGAAGGAGATATTGACATCGACGATCAAAATCTTAACCTAGGAGGATTCAGCGATGCCCTAGATCACGTCTCAGCAGAACCTACGAGAGCAGCAAGCCCTGTAACTCCAGAGAAAGGATCACCAGTCGATAGCTCTACTGCTGGAACGCCACGACCCAAGAGAATGTCGGGATCCGCAGTACCTGGGCCACCGGCCCCAGCCGCTCCAGGAACCAGCATACTTGGAATGACTGAAAATCAGTTTCAGGCATTTCTTGCAGCCACGCGAAATACAGGGCAAGGAAATGTCCAACGACCAAAAGCAAAGGAACCCGACACATACGAAGGAGCCGAAGATAAGCTACGAATATTCTTAGCGCAATGCGAGGGATATTTTGCAGTTAAGGGATACGGAGATCAACATGATGAAATTAAGATTCCATATGTGGAACCTCTACTCAGAGGACTCGCGGGACAATGGATCATGCCCTTCCAAGATGGAAGGAAACTGAGGGAATGGGTCACGTACGAAGAGTTCAAGGCGACACTCTTTGAACAATTCGGAGACCCCAACGCCAAAGAAACAGCAAGACGAAAGCTAGAAAAACTCCAGCAAGGAAAACAAACATTCTCAGCATACTGGAACGAATGTCGACTATTGGAATACGAGGCCGAGTTTGATGACGCGACTCTCTACATCATCCTCCTGAGAAACTGCAGCGAGAGACTCCGAGAGGCATGGGGAATCTCTGACCTGCGCTATACGACAGCCGAACGATTTGCAAGATGGGCAAGCGACAAAGAAAGCAAATTAAACATGGTTTGGAGCAACTCGGAAAATACTATAGCACATAGGATGGTCCAATCATCCAGGAATGTGGACGGGACCTTCAAACCGCAAGCACCTCGTGGAGAAAGTCGAGCATTACCACCAGGCGAACCAATGGAATTGGACAAGTCAAGAGCAGGGCCTGCTCTGAATCTGTCTAAGGAAGAATATGCTAGAAGAATGAATGGGAAACTATACCTAAGGTGTGGAAAAGCAGGGCATCGGATACGAGAATGCAGAAGCCGACTGGACAACGGATACCAGAGAAACAGAGCTACTGGAAATAATCGTCTCCAAAATCAGAAAAGAAGTAACATCCGCGAAATGATAGCAGAGGATTCACCGGCGGAAAATGAAGAGGGTCCTCAGTAAACGGTAGTCTGGGAGACCCAAGATGTGGACCTGGAAAACCAATCAAATTAGCGAACTACTACACGGTACTACACACGCAAAGAGGAGAAGGAGATGGAGATCATGTGATGATCAAAATGAAGATATACAACAGAGAAAGAGAAGAAACAACAATATATGCAATGCTCGACTCGGGGGCCACCGAAGACTTCATCGACAAAGAAATATGCGACAAATACGGCCTCCACACCAAACAAGCGAAGAAAGCAAGACAAGTCTACCTAGCGGACGGAAAGCCAAGCGCTATAGGTCCTATAACCCATATGGTGACAGTACCTATGGACATTGACAGCCATAGGGAAACGGCAACCTTTCAAGTGGCAGATCTAAAGAACCATGAGATAGTCCTAGGGATGCCATGGTTACAGAAGCATAATCCAACGATCGATTGGAACGAGAACAAGATGACGTTTACAGGTGAACTATGTACGACATAATGTCTCAACAGTTCACCTGTAGTCTACTCCACACCAATATGAGAAGCGGAAGAAGAAACTTTACATGCAAAGTTTGCCGAGATGCGGTAAGACAAAAGGGTCTGGATACAAAAACTGGACCAAGAGGCAAAAGTGCCTACTAAGGGTTCCAAAGGGGCAGCAGGACACGACCTATATGCCAACGAAGGAATCAAGATACCAGCCAACGGGCAGGCAACGATGGTAACGGGAATAGCCATTGGACTCCCAGAAGGCACCTATGGACGAATAGCACCCCGCAGTGGTCTAGCAGTCAAACACCTACTCATGACCATGGCAGGAGTGATCGACGTCGACTATACCGGTGAAATCAAAGTGGTCCTGGCCAACCTAGCTCAAGAAGACTACCAAGTCCAGAAAGGCGATCGAATCGTGCAGTTGATAATCAAAAAAATCAACAAAGAGGATCTGCATAAAGTAGATCAACTGGAAGAAACCATGAGAGGAAACAAGGGATTTGGAAGTACGGACCAAAACCAGCTCGATACAACAAAAAGAATTGAGATCAAAGAGATCACAGCGCAAGCCTTTGGACGATATTGTAACGTGTTCGCAAGGTGCTAATCACGTTATCGATAATGGATACGATAGTTGGCAGGTGGCCTGCTCTTCCAGAGAGGAGGCGAGAGCTGAGAACTAAAGGAGGCTTCGAGGGCGTACTGAGGAACAAAGAAGTAACCGTTCAACCAAGTATATTGAAATACTGTCTGTCGAAGTCTGCCTTTTCCATCATAGAAACAGGTGGTCTTTAAATACACAAATCTGTTCATGTCTAGCATGAACGAAACTAATCAAAGGTATCAATCGATACACTTTGGTAAAACTCTTTAAGTATCAAAGCGATACTTAAAACAAAACATAAAACAAAACCAAGTATCAAACGATACTTAAAACGAACCAAGTATCAAAGCAATACTTAAAACAAAACATAAAACAAAACCAAGTATCAAACGATACTTAAAACGAACCAAGTATCAAAGCGATACTTAAAACAAAACATAAAACAAAACCAATAACCAAGTACCCGTACCGGTTACATTCCCCAAAACAAAACAACTGTTTACACAAACAAAACCTAATAATCATCAAAGGCGGATTCCGAGAAACTCATGGCTTCAGTTTCCGCCAAAAATTCTTCATCATAGGTATCACACCAAGGACAAGAGGAAACTCTAAGGAAACACTTAGACTCAAAGAAATCCAAATCACAGTAGTCACGAATACCAGATTCGTGCTGTATGTCAACCCAAGCATGATCACAATCAGGACAGTAGTCAATCCAGAGGATTTCGAAGTAGTCTTCAAGTTGGATAGCATCGCGGTTCAACAACAGTCCAACAACCTGTTGTCGCTGCCTCACATTGAGCTCCACATAGTTTGACATCGTTATGGTATTCGGATGGTGATGGTGACTAGATAAGGTTGTCGAGGGCCTGCTCCATTGCTTGATTCTCTTCATCGCTGCTTTCAAACTCCGACTCAAAGTGTGGTGCCCAAAATCCATCTCTAGCTTCGAGTTCTGCGTGCTATCAGTTTCTGGCATTGCAGGAGTCCAGCACATGGTGATATAATTGATTGTTGGGGGGAGGGATTCGTTTGGCATGTTGTCTTTCCACCATTCGTTCACCATATCCATAGCGTGTTCTAGTCCCTCTAGTGGTTCCCAACTGTTTTCGCTCGTCGGATATCCTTTCCACTTGACTAGGAACTGATCGTTTCCATGCCAAAGGCGGTAGTCTCGGATTTCTTCAACTTCCCATTCATCTTTCTTTTCAATGATCATAGGTGCGGGTCGAGAGTGGGTTCTTCCGGGGAACTTGGAGTCGTTATTTGGGTGGAACCGTTTGACAGCAGAAGCGTGAAAGACTGCATTATTGCGGCGGTACATGCGTCCATCCATCTGGACAGTGTAGTTCTCTGTGTGCTCGTCAAATGATATGACTTTGAAGGGTCCACGCCATCGGGATTGCAGTTTCTTACTGCGTCCAACATTGGTAATGAACATGTTACCGTGTACCATGAGCATGTCTCCTTGTGGGATCGGGATATGTTTGCGTCCTCGTTTCTGGGCAGTCGTGGTGCTTCGGAATCGGGCAGCTTTAACAGCTTGGAAGGCATCGTTCCGAATTGCTTGGTGGCGGTTTAGGTGGTCGTCAGAGGCAGGGACTGAGGAGTTCTTGAATAGTGTTGTAGGTAGGAGGGGGTATTGACGGCCAAAGACTGCCTTGTATGGTGACATTCCCAAGGTATCTGAAAATCCGGCATTGATATATGCAGCGAGCTCAACAAGGGCTGGTTCCCAGTTGGTTTGTCGTTCATTGATCATGTTCCTAATTCCAGTCTTAACTTCGCGGATTTTTCGTTCTGCCTGGCCATTAGTCTCATGGTGTCCAGGGGCAGCCATAATGTGGTTTATTCCGAGGGAGGTTAAGGTTTGCTTCCAGAATCTGGCAGTAAAACGGGGATCAGCGTCACTGACAATAGATAAGGGGTACCCATGTGGGGTAAACAGGTATCGTTGGAGGTTATTCCAGGTGTCTTTAGAGGAATCGGTAACTTTCATTGGAAGGAGCCAGGTATATCCAGAAAATCGGTCCACAGCTACCAAGATGGTGTCAAATCCAGCGGATTTGTTGAATGGTCCTGCAAAATCGATGGTATACGATTCGAATATTTCACATGGTAGTTGGAGGGTCTGTGCTTTCCCTTCAGGTAGTTGTGTTCGCTCCTTATTTGCCTGGCAGAGTTCACATTGTTTGACAAAATCGCGGAAATCCTTTCGCATTTCGGGCCAGTAAACATATTCTGAGGCATATTGAAGGTTGCGGTCGGCACTATGGTGTCCTTTGTTGTGAATCTCAGATATGACATATTCTCTAATAGTCATTCCATTGAACATGTGACCTTTTGGTATGTATAGGCAATGTTCACCATAACGGGTGCTGGTAAAGACCATTCCGTTAGATATGTTGTAGGGGGCGAGGTCTCCATGCCTGGAGCTATCCATGGCTTTGAAGTAAATCGGGTCATGACGATATCCTGCTATCATTTGGCTTCGGAATGAGGAGGTTAATTCTTCTGTGGTCGATCTAACATCTCGTTCATCCTCGATTAGGGATCCTCTTGTTGGTTCGATAGGGGCATCCTGTTCCTCAAAGGTTTCGTAGAGTTGACGCCGATGCTCGGGAATAGTAGGGGGTATGACCGAGACAATGGTTTCATTGTTGTATACTCGTAAGGGTCCACCATATAGTGGTCGTGAATCGATCCTGGGAGGAGAGGATGGCGGGGCTGACTGTGGGGGTTGTAAATACGATATTGCATCCACGTAGGCTGCTGCTTGTTTGAGTTCTTCAAGGCCTTGGTATCGCGTTGGAGAAGGGTTAAGGACATGAGGGTGTTGGGTTGGCTCATTTCCATCGATCCTCTCTTCTTCTCCTTCTGCGGTATCGAAGCTGGTGTCTTTGGAATCATTAGCAGGCATATAGTACGGTCGCTGGTATCTGTTGCCGAACTTGATCTCAGTTTGGTGAAAAGGGCAGGTGTCGTGATAACAGTGGGACCAGTGGGTTCTGCTTTGTTCAAGTTCGTGAGGAGGTGTGCTGCGGAGCGTGCAATTGTCTTTCCATTCTTCATCAATGTCCTTTCCTCGTTCTGTTCCGGCAGCACTGTACATGGTGTAAGAGAAGGGAGCGGCAGAGCTGGCGGTAGCCATTGATGGTTCTTGTTCATAGGATGTGTCGTCAGGGCTGTCCTCGCTTTGTCTTGTGTGGTCATGAACAAGGGGAGGGTTTGCAAGGTCTTGATTCTCATATAGGCGGGAGAGAGCATCAGCTAAATAGTTCGTTCTTCCAGGGGTATAGATGATTTTTGCATCGTATTTGCTGATCTCGCCTATCCATCTTGTTCTTCTTCTTCCCGGTATCTTTTCTGTTTTAAGATTAGTGAGCGGTTGGTGGTCGGTAACAATCGTGAAGGTATTGCCCATCAGGATGTGATTGAAAGCGGCGAGAGCATCAATCACAGCAAGGGCTTCCTTGTCTGTTGTTCCATAGTTCATCTGTGAGTTAGTGAACTTTCTACTGTGTAATGCCGCCGGCCTTGCCGTTTCGTGGGAGGCCCCTTGCCCAACCCACGCTCCCACTCCAACATCCGATGCGTCAGTAATCAACCATATCGGTTCTGGTTTACTATAGTCGATAGGTTGGATAACATTGGCGTTTTTAATCAATTCCTTGATGTTGGTAAAGGCTTGGTCGTGAGTGTGGGTCCAGGCAAATTCTGCGTTGCCGGTAAGGTCTGTGAGCGGTGCTGTCACAGTGGCGTGGTGTGGGAGGAACTGAGAAATGTAGTTGACTAGTCCTAGGAATCGCATGAGTTCTTTTTGATTCTGGGGTGTTGACCATTCCGTTAAACAGGCTATTTTTCCTGGGCCTGCGTGTATTCCTTCATCATCTATAACATGTCCTAGAATATCGAGTTTGTCGGCAAACAGGATTGATTTGTTTCTGCTAGTGTAGAATTTAGCTTCCCTAAGTTTGGTACAAACCAAACCTATATGGTAGGCGTGTTCTGTTGCGGTGTTCGAGAAGATGAGGATATCATCAATGTAGACCCAAACAAAATGGTGGAGGTATTCGCTTAGGAGGTTTTCCATAATTCGCATAAAGGTTGCGGGCGCATTCATATCACCTTGTAACGTAACTCGGCTAATGAAACTTCCGAAGGGTGTTTTGAAACTGTTGTAGCGTTCGCTTTCTGGGTCTAACCTAGTTTGGAAGTAGGCATCGCTTAGGTCAATCTTACTTCGGAATCTAGCCCGTCCAACTGCATTTAGGATCTGTGTTTGGTTTGGGATAGCGGAGCTGTCCATAACCGTGTTTTCATTCCGTAGTTTGAGATCAACCAAGGGACGGATCCTCTTGCCATCTGCTTTGGGTTGAACAAACATAGGGGCGGCACCTGGGGCTTCTGCCCGGTAGATGACTCCTCTTCTTTGTTGTTGGTTGATCCAATTGCAAAGTGGGCTTTTGTATGCATCAGGAATAGAGTAGGTCGGTTGGTTCTTAAGATTGGAGGGGTCTCGGAGGCGGATGTGGTGGTTCACCTCTCTCATAGGTGGCAGTTCTTCGGGTATTTGATCAGGGAAAACATCAGAGTATTCATCCAATAGTTTTTGGGTAGTTGCTTCACAGACTGCGGCTCGGTACTCTCCGCTTGTTGGCTTGCATGAGACTCTGACCTTCTGATCTGGGAAATCAATGGTTGATTCCCCACACCTGATTATAGCTTTGTGGCGGTTCAGGAATGGCATGCCTATTAGGGCATCGTATTTGGCTAAGTTTCCAATCAGCATTTCCTGGGGGGGTAGGACTGCTGAACCAAGTCGAATGGTTGCACTACAGGTTTTATGGCTTGTGGATCGTGATCCTTTTACAGCCATATTGACTGGTATGGGTTGGTTAAGGTCTCGAGTGGGGAGTCCATGGACAGAGACAAAGGCATTACTGATCATATCCCTTCCGATTGCGCCAGTGTCAAATAGGACTCGAGCCTTTTTACCATTGATTAGGATTGTTCCTTCCAGAGCGGTGTGTGCCTTGAATGTAGCCGGAGGTCGTACACTGTTGCATTCCACATCGATGTATCCAATGTGGATCTCTTCATATTCACTGGATGGAGCGTAATCGCTTTCAATATTGTTGGCCGACACTTCTTTTTTTATAGTCTTTCCTTTTCCTTTCTTCGTAGGACAGTTTTTTGCCATGTGCCCTGTTTTTCCACATTCAAAGCATTCTCCCTTTTGTCGTCTCGACTCTTGGGAGGATTTTGTTTTCTTTTTGAAAACTCGTGGGGTATCGTCTTCAGAGTTGCTGGAGGTTTTGTGTCGTGGCTGGCTGTTCCTATTAGAGGATGTCTGTGTTTTATAGGCCTTGGTCTCATGGAGAATGGCGTCCTTTCATTCTGCTCTAGCAATTATTACTGCAATATCATCGCCGTCTTCCTCAAGTGGTTCTACCTCTCGCCGGAGGGTAGAGTGCATAATGTCGTAGAATCGTCGCTTCAGGATGTATTTGGAGATACTTCCTCTCTCCATTCGATCCTTATACATTATTAGGTCCGTAGCCACATCGGTGATTCGCTTGACATGTGTTCCGTTAACTTGCTGGAGCTGGTTGAATTTGTTGTATAGGAGGTCGTTGGTTATAGAGGATTGGAATCGTCCTTTCAAGTAATCGAGAACTGTAGATCCTCTTAATCTTATATTCCCGCCGAAGTCCTTATAGCATTGGTGGTATGCGTCGGTTGCCTTTCCTTCACAGAATGATCCAATGATAAGTCCGGTTGTAGGGTCTTCCACATCTTTTCCTTGTAAGAGTAGGAAGTGTGAGAGTTCTGTGGCCCATCGTTCAAAGGCTTCAGGTTTGAGGTCTTTTCCTTCGCCTGTGAACTTCGCTGGGAGGTGAAGTTTAAACTTAGGGGGTTCAAATGCTGCGGGTACCTCCTCTTCTTCAGGCCTTGCCCGAGATTTCCCTCCTCCAGAAGGCCCTCCTCCTGTGCTAGCGATATCTGATTCGCTACTAGATTCGGGGTCGTTTGGAGGTTCAAAGGAAGGCTTCTTTGCTGGAGTTGAAGGGAATTCTCCTGGAGGTTGTGTATCTTCCGTGTTTGCAGGATCACCGGGCTCTTTAGCAGAGCGCCGGGGTTGTTTCTTCCTAGTAAGGTCTTGCCGTGGGATTTGCTTCCCACTCCTGGTCGTCAAAGACTCTATCTTGGGTTTGAGATGAAGCCGAATGTGCTGTGATTCTGCCGCTTCTCTCTGCTAGCGTTCTAAGGTGGATATCGATAGGTTGATCAGGCCTAAATCCGGGGACAGGTTCTTAACCACTTGCTGAGGTTAAAAAAACATAACGTGTTCGCAAGGTGCTAATCACGTTATCGATAATGGATACGATAGTTGGAAGGTGGCCTGCTCTTCCAGAGAGGAGGTAAGAGCTGAGAACTAAAGGAGGCTTCGAGGGCGTACTGAGGAACAAAGAAGTAACCGTTCAACCAAGTATATTGAAATACTGTCTGTCGAAGTCTGCCTTTTCCATCGTAGAAACAGGTGGTCTTTAAATACACAAATCTGTTCATGTCTAGCATGAACGAAACTAATCAAAGGTATCAATCGATACACTTTGGTAAAACTCTTTAAGTATCAAAGCGATACTTAAAACAAAACATAAAACAAAACCAAGTATCAAACGATACTTAAAACGAACCAAGTATCAAAGCAATACTTAAAACAAAACATAAAACAAAACCAAGTATCAAACGATACTTAAAACGAACCAAGTATCAAAGCGATACTTAAAACAAAACATAAAACAAAACCAAGTATCAAACGATACTTAAAACGAACCAAGTATCAAAGCGATACTTAAAACAAAACATAAAACAAAACCAATAACCAAGTACCCGTACCGGTTACAGATATTATCGAAGAGGAGATACAACAGGAATTCTCAAATGGACATACCAAGACGAGAAAGCAGTTCTAGCAAAAATCAACATCAGCACAGAACTAGCAATCCAGGACAAGAAATACCAAAGGGATAGAGAGAATTGGTTCCAAAAGAATATCACCAATTCACAAATCTATTTCAAGAAGAGGAAGCTACAGAGCTACCACCTCGAAGACCAGGAATCGACCACGAAATTCAGTTGGACAAAGACGAAAAAACAGGAAAAACAAAAGAAATTCCCTATAAGAAGTTATACCCCCTAGGGGAAGCAGAGCTCGAAGAACTTAGAAAGTATATCGAGCAAAACCTAAAGAGAGGATGGATCCGAGACTCTTTTGCGTCAGGAGGATCTCCAATACTATTTGTCAAAAAGAAAGACGGAAAAATGAGACTCTGTGTGGACTACAGGGCCCTCAATTCGGTTACCAAGAAAGACCGATATCCACTACCCTTGATTGGGGAAGCACTGGACAGACTACGATCAGCAAAATATTTCACCAAACTCGACATCAAAGATGCATACCACAATATACGCATCAAGGCAGGAGACGAATAGAAGACTACATTCACCTCCAGATACGGAATGTTTGAATACTTAGTTATGCCTTTCGGGGTAACCAACGCACCGGCTTCATTCCAGAGAGGATCAACAGGGTACTTAATAAGTACCTCGACATATGTTGCATCGTATACCTGGACGATGTACTCATATATTCGGAAAACATACAATAACACCAAAAAGATATCAGCAATATCATGGCGGCAATACAAGGATCAGGAATGAAGATCAAACCAACAAAATGCGAATTCCATAAGGAAGAAACAGAATACCTTGGATTTATCATCAATCGAAGTGGGGTCAAGGTTGACCCAGTTAAAACCGCAGCCATTTGGGACTGGGCCAAACCAAACAACAAAACAGATGTTCAGTGCTTTATAGGATTCTGCAACTTTTATCGAAAGTTCATAGAGGGATTAAGCAGGCTTGCAAAACCACTCTATAACCTTACGAAGAAAGACAAGAAATGGGAATGGCGAGAAAACGAACAAAAAGCATATGATACAATACGAACGCATCTAACATCAGCACCCATACTGGTTCATTTCGACCCAAACTGAAAGACAATGATCGAAACGGATGCCTCAAAATATGTATGCTCAGGCATACTATCGCAACAGTGCGATGATGGAAAGTAGAGGCCAGTGTCTTACCGATCCAAGACAATGACCCCTGCAGAGTGCAACTACGATGTTGCAAACAAAGAATTATTAGCGATAGTTCAAGCATTAAAAGAATGGAAGAGATACGTTTCAAACAACGACCATCCAGTCGGAGTTCTAACCGACAACAAGAACCTGGTCCCGTTCATGACCACGAAAGAATTGAACGACCACCAGATAAGATGGATGGAGTACCTTAGTAAATACAACTTCAAAATCGAATACCGACCAGGAAAAGAGAGCGGAAAGCCAGATGCTCTCACAAGGATTGCAAGCGACAAACCACAAACGAAAGAAGATGAAAGGATCAAACAAAAAACATGGAGCCTATTACCAAAAACGTACTTCGAGGCCATGGAGGTTATCCAATTCACATCAAAGGAGGAAAGAGGAATTGAGGACGTAAACGAGAAAGACAAAACAATCCAGGCAATAAGAGAAGCCTTGAAAGAAGGAAAAAAGGAGATGAAAGGAATTGCACTGGGGTTATGCCAATGGAAGGATGGAAATATGTGGTACGATGGAAAACAATGGATCTCAGAAGAAGAGGAGATAAGGACAGACATCATACGACAACACCATGATATCCGAACGGCAGGACACGGAGGAACGGCTAAAACCACGGAATTCATCACGAGATCATTCTATTGGCCAGGACTGTGCGAAGATGTCAAACAATATGTCAAAAACTGCGACATATGCCAAAGAACTAAAGCGGCTAAACACGCATTATATGGATTACTAAAATCAAACGAAGTCCCTGAACAACCATGGAAAACAATTACTATGGATTTCATCACGGACCTACCAACATCGGAAAATTGCGATAGCATCTTGGTCATGGTGGATCGCCTGACCAAAATGAGTCATTTCATTCCAGTTAGAAAAGACATCAACACGAGGGATTTTATACAAACATTCTTCCGAGAGGTCTTTTGACTTCACGGCCTCCCAAAGAATATCATTACCAATCGAGGAACACTATTCACATCGGGACTATGGAAGAAAGTAACCGGAAAAATGGGAATACAAAACAGAATGAGCACAGCGTTCCACCCACAAACAGATGGACAAACGGAATGGGTAAATGCGATACTCGAACAATATTTAAGGGCCTATGTCAACTATCAGCAAGATGATTGGTACAAGCTGTTATCGATGGCTGAATTCGCATACAACAATGAAAAGCAAGAAACAATTGGCACGACACCCTTCTTCACGAATTACGGACAACATCCACAAAGTCAGACCACATATCATACGATTAATGATGTGATGCCGGACAAAGCGGATATGGGAAAACTACAGGAAACCTTACGATACGAGATGAGTCAAGCCCAACAACAGCAAAAAGAACAATATGATAAGCACCGAAGACCGGATCCAAACATACAACCAGGAGACATGGTATGGCTAATACCATGCAATATCCATACGACACGACCATCAAAGAAACTGGACTACAAGAAAATTGGACCCTTCAAAATATTGGAAAAAGTGGGCAGCCGAGCTTATAAACTCGACCTTCCTCCCTCAATGCGAATACACAATACATTCCACATCTCACTCCTCGAATTACACAACGACAATAAATTTCCTTCAAATATATTTATTCCTCCCCCTCCGATCAAACTCGACGGAGAACCAGAATACGAGCTCGACGAAATAGTCGATTCCCGCTTCTTTCCACGGTCACTTCCAATACCGAGCCAAGTGGACAGAATACTCTCCTGAATACGATAAAACTTGGTACTTCGCACACAACTTCGAAAACGCACAAGATGCCATCTCAACCTTCCACCAGCGATACCCAGGCAAGCCCGGCCCAGGTGACGATCACATTCAACCAAGACAAAAGCGAGGGAAAGACTCCCGCACCATTGCAGCAACACGAGGGCTGGGGCGATAGCCCCCGCCAAACCACACCCACCAGTCCCGAATACTCATTCATGGGGCCAACCGACGAAGAACTCAAGGAAAGGGAAAAACAAGCACAGCATAACGCCATGTCATGGACGGTATGCTACGATGATGGTTGCCAAACACACTTTGGCGACAAAGAAGGCTCGGGATGGTTCCCGAGAGAATGTCGGAAGCGTGGCCCACGCCCAGACCACGTTCTAAAGCATTGGCAACAATGCTTCAGAAATGGGTGTAGGATGCACAGGGCACAGAAAATATCTGCGGGATTTTACCCGCAGAAAGATGGAAGCTGAAAAGAGTTGGAAGGAGAAGATACCAGAAAGGCATGGGCCGTGAGGACGCGGTCCAAGGAGGGAGGGGCCCAAAACTCCTCGGCAGACACGGAACCGGATGTCAGGAGCCTAAACAGGCAGATCCGGGGACTCCGAGAACAACTGGGCCAAGCCGAGGCCACAATTTCGGCAAACGACAAAACAATCACGGATCTTAGACAGCTGAACGACAACCAGCGGCAAACGATCGAGATGGCGACTCTGAGTCTGGAATCGGTAAGGGTCAGATGGAGGACAGCAGACGAAAAGTTCCACAAGCTGAGAAGGACCATGCGCTCGGCAGGACGGGAACTATTGAAACTGGGAGAAAAAGCCTGATGGGACTCAGGCTTAGGAGGAGGGGAGCTAATGTCACGAACGTGGCTTAGTGAGGAAAGGGTTTTCACGTGACACATGGTTATGAGTCACAGGTATGTTATTGTTTCACGCGATATAACCTATTTGGGTTGTATGATTAGTTATGTGTGGGATTTGTGATGCTTTCGCACATGGCTCAAGTATGAGTCATAGGACATGCGCCTGACGAGTGTGCCTTACCAGTATACCTTACGGGCAAGCCTTGTGCATATGATTTAGGTTTCGCACATGACCTCATTATGATGTCATGGGTTTCGTGCATATGACTCAGTCGAGTCATATAACTTGTTTATTGCGTTATGATTGGTTTATGAGTTTTGCACATGACCTCGCTATAAGGCCATGGGTTTCGAGCATGTGATCACTTTGGTCACATGACTAGTTTGTTTTGATTTGGTTTTGCACATGTGACCACTTTAGGTCACATGATTAAAGACGGGAAGAACACTATATAATGAGGCCGATGCGGCTGAGGAAGATAGGTTCTTCACGCTTTGTTCTAAGTACTTTTCCTTGTCCTTGCCGTCGCTTTGCCCCGAGCGTTTCTTTCGCCATCATGATGGGCCTTGATGCCTTGGATTCTGGGGGAGATGTCTGAGTTCACTCAGTAGTTCCTGGGGTCTTTGGTGTTGAGGTCTGTTAGGCGTTGCGTGGCGGATAACTTGTTTGCGTCTCATTTCGTTGGACTGGTTATCTCACAATACTAGCACTTCGAGCACTCATCACGGTCGCATACGAGCCCCTTTCGGTAAAATGTCTACGGCTTCCTGTCTATCGTCTACTCGCAGGTTTCGCGTTCGATTGGGGGGATTGAACATTGTGTTTGGGGGGATCACCCGTGTCGTTCTTTGGGCCAGCTCATGTCTTTTGTTGGGTTTTAACGGAGTCCTTAGTTCATGCGATACAAAACGCCCTTGGGTTAGACTGATGACCTTCCCAAGTATCAACTCGTCGTACCGGCCGCATCATTTCCTCAAGGGAGGGGGCCTTACTGGCCCCTCCCTGCCTCGTTACTTTATGTTTCTACGGTCGGAATCCTACGATGTTGTTTATCACCGTTCCCTTAGAAGCTTTGTCCTTGCGGCATATACGGTGGTTCAGTCAGGTGTCACCTCCTAGCTACGGTGGGGATGGCTTTGACCCTGAAAAACCCTACCCCTTGGGGTGGTGTTTCTTTGCTGCCCGGGGTGGTGTGGGACGATTGGCTGCCAGGCACTCGCGTTGTCTGTGCGTCTGGGTAGTTCAGTTGTGGTCTGTGGTTGGCGGCTTCACCCATTGCAAGTGGGGCCTACCTTCCGTTTGTCTGCTTCTGTTCATTCGCCCTTCCCCATCTTGTCGCGTCAGTTGGGGATGCCTCTTGCCCGTTGTTCGGTCCGTGCCTGTTGCCGGACCTGTGGGGCTGGCTTTGGCTGGCTCTGCTTACTCTTCCCGACTCGGTTGGATTTCGGTTCGGCTGGGTTGGATAGTGTGGCCGGTGCCTGTGCCTTCGGGTGTGGGTGCTGCCTCCTTTGTGGCTGCCGGCTGTGGCTGGTAGGCCCCCCTCGGCTATATGGTGCTGGGGGTTGGGGCTCTGTTTGGGTGGCCAAGATCAATGGCTGCCTGGCGGGGCTGGGTATTAGCTGTCCTGTGGCCATTGGATGGTGGTTCTGTCTGAGGGGCTGGGGGGGCTGGATGGGCTCTGTGGCGTCTGGTGTTGTGGGGCTTGGAGGGGGCTGATTGGGGGGGGAGAGGCACCTGCGAGCACCGGTCGGGCATGCGTCAGGTTGGGCGATGTCTAATCAAGTGTTTCCGGACCAGTTTGGGCTGCTGGGCGAAGCTGCTGAGTGCTGTAAAGCTCCCCGGCGGACCGCTGGACTGATGGCCACCTGTGCGGATAGTGGGTTGCGACCACCTGGTTGGACTTGTTTGGGTTCTGCGTGCTGGGTGTTGGGGAAGTTTGTTTGGTTTCTTTGGTTTGGCAATGGGCATGGCTGGCAGGGGCAAGGCACCACGGGTGGGAGGTAGGCCCCACTGACTATTTCGGTCTGTCACCACCTCTATGTATTTCCTTTGTTTGTGGGTTTGTTTTTGGGGGACAGGCAGCGGGTACAGGTCCTCCTCACCATTACGCTCCTCGGAGGCACTTGGCAAAGTGGGTTTATAGGGTCGACGGCCTGGCATGCGGATGCGAGAGGTGGACATGTTGGTCACCTCCTCTCTGCCATTGTGTCGCCTGTAGTTTATAATTATTTTGGTTTATTGTTAGTTTTCTACTGTGGTGGAGGTGTTGCGGGACGGTATCTAGACCGGGTGGTAGTGGTTTTAATTTGGTTGGACGAGGAACCTGGTTGGGTTGGTCTCTTACTCGGCTTCGGCTACGTTTGGTGCTGGTTGGCTTCATACCAGAGGGGCTACGGACTTGGACCGGGGAGGGCTCTGGGTTGTTTGATGGTTTTGTAATTAGTTTCCGTGCGGGCATGACTCGGGGATGGTAGGTGCGGGACCGTAGACTTAGTTAGCCTAGGATTAGTGGTAAGCCGGTTAGCGGTATCCCTGTGCCGGCGGGGGCTCGTCATATGCCAGTGTTGGCGGTACGAGGTTAAATAAAATTAGATTGACTTCTAAGTACTTTTCCTACATATTACTTTAACGAATATAAAACACCTTTACGATCTTTATCCTTATTGCAACCTTATCATTACGCCAAGGAAGCACTCGTTACGAAGACGAGTTAGAGAAAGCTTACGATAGGTGTTTCCGATAGAAGACAAAGGTCTTGTACTATCGGTAACATAGGCAGAGGCCTAGAGCTATCATAAGACAAGGAAAGAAAGGGAAAGAAAAGGTAAGTATCGTTCCCCGTCGCCAAGAACTAACTATCTGAAAGGGGATCGTTACACTTGCGAATACGTTATACATGTGCGAAAGCATCACAAACTCCACACATAACAAATCATGTGACCCGAATAAGTCATATGTGTGAAACAATAACATACCTGTAACTCATAACCATGTGTCACGTGAAAGCCTCTTTCCTGCCAAGTCACGTTCGTGACATTATGAATATAATTAACAACTGCAACAAAGTCTATATGTGCTTTAAAATACGGAAATTAATATCTAGTAGGTCCTCCATCCATATCGATAACAGCTTGAAGACATTGTGGCATTGTTCTGATCGAGCTTTCAAGCCTTTCTGCTGGGATTATATTCCACATGGTACTCAGAGCGGTCTCTAAGATGGGAATGTCACCAATCTGACCCCAAGTTTCCCCCAACTTGTTCTCCATATCTAACCATAATTGTTCAATTAGGTTTAAATCAGGAGATTGTGCCAGCCACCGCGTACTCTCGACCTCATTCAAATTCCGGTACTGTATGGCCTTTCCCTTATGACCCAGTACACCATCTTTCACAACAGTTGTCCACCCATAGGTTTCATAACACCGGTGCCAAAAGGGAACAAGATGCGGATGCATAATGTTCCTAATGTCAAGAGCTGAATCAACCTTAGCTTTACTGGGAATAAAGGCTAACTTAGACTTTAGTTTGCCGCAAAATGCGCCCCAAACCATCTTGCTTTCCCTGCCAGACTCAAAGGTTTCCTCTATGCAGTCAGCATGGTACTCCTCGCTGGCCTTCCGGGTTACCCATAGCCGGTTTCCAAAGCTGGCCATTGAGAATATGGACTCATCTGTCCAAACAACACACAACCAATCCTCATATGTCCAATCCAAATGCGCCTGACACTATGCGACTTGCAGTGGTCGATTTGCAGGCCGGATTGCAAATTTGTGTCATGGTACTCGCCTGTGATAGCCCAGAGATTCTATCATGCTTTTTACGATGTGTGGGCTACAAGCATAGCCCATCTCTAGGCAAATCTCGTCCCAGCTAAGGCGCCGAGTTCTCACGTCACGGGTTACAAATGCTTCAAGTCGCTGTTTTTCCACATCGTTGAAGATTGGAGGGTGACCAGAACAGTGAGAATTAGATGGTGTGCCCTTTTCTTTTGCACATTTGTAGATCTGTTTATATCATAAGTTAAAATTGATTCACCCTTTCCTAAGAATACAATATACTTACTCTTTGGCAGGTCTGGCGATTCATATTCAGATGCTGTTCAATCCACTCCCAGGTCCAACCTGCATTATCACGAAGTGTGATAACCTTCATGCGCTCATCTCTCATAGTTTCACGATGTCGGACACCCTGGGGATTTGGGTCTCGAACTCCTTTTTGCTGCATGGTATTTTCTGCATGTGTTTGTATTGGGATATTGGACATGATGTGGGACAAACGCGATATGGTAGGGCATTTTTTATGATATAATACTATAATATTATTATTATGATAAAAGGGGAGATTTTAACCAGGGGGGCTAATTTGTGTAACAGGACCCCAAATACCCTTACACCCGAGTACAGTACTGTAATTTTCTCCCCCTCAAATATTCACCAAGAGTTCCAACTTCCCACTCTTAGCTTTCCCTTCTACTCGTACTCGAGTACCGTAGTTGGGACGCCGTCACTCTATAAATAGTGCCACTGGTACAGTACTCGTACAAGTGCAAACCTTACTCGAGTACAAAAATTGGCATGCCAAATACTGTACCGGTATCACACTCGTATCGTACATAGTATTTACTTCAAGGCAAGAGGTTTGTGTCATCGCGTACTTGTACTGGTATCAGATACCTTGCCTTTTTTTCTCTAGCCGTGCCACGGGCATGATTGCCAAGGCTTCAGGCTTCAGTCTTCTAACCTTCGTTTGCGCACAGTAGCGCCGCCATTCTAGTTGTTTAGGAGCTTGTTGTTTGAAAGTCAGGATCTGGAAACCTTATAAAATGGGGATTGAAAACACTGTAATGCAGGACCAGGGGCTTAAAGAAATCTTTGAACTGTTTCACCACATAATATGATAATTATTATTCCCCACCCCCCTATTTAGGGTGTGAACCCAAGTAGAATAAGTTAGTGTCCGCTACTGGAGTGTCGGTTCGGGGGCGTATGTCGGGATAAGACATATACAGTATGTATAGAAACTAGAATTAG
>NW_003298766.1:906336-976863 GCF_000151645.1 Tuber melanosporum
GGCTAACTGAGGCCTCTGTCAAACTGAGGCGATTTAACTGCGTTTGAGTTAGCACTAAAAAAAACATACCCTATGATACCTCCCCTTATGTGCGATCCCGGCATAAGTTTACCTCCCCGAACCGATATAGTCTCCGACACGATTCCGGCCCTTGCCTCTCTCTATGCAGCAAAAGTCCTCCAAGGCGTTTGGCTAACAATGCCTACCTTAGACTAAAAACCGCAGTCTGGCAAACGCAGTTCGGAAAATTCCATCATACAATAGTTGGCGCTCCAAGCAGGGCACATGACAGAGACGGCAAAGGCACTACGGTGCTTCGGCAGTTCTTCGGTGATAATGGGCGTGGGTAGGATCATGTACTGTACTGGTACCGTAGGTACCAAACATTAGATATGGTCTGAAGTTTGCACATCTCCGGATTTTGAGTAACAAAAGTCGCCACAGTATCACAGGTAACCTGTGTCTCAGACGCGGACACATATGGCAGGAGGTTCGCCGCGCTCAACCCGGCCCTCGAGGGCTCGGATGAATACTGGTTCCGGTACGATCAATATTGGTGGATCGTGATTCTCAACGAAATTCTGAATCAAGTCCAGGTTATTTTGGGATCCTGTCCATGCTCACATCCAGCGCCCCAGGCTACTCCACAACCTTTGACCCTCCTTGCTCGGGTTTCGCATAATCGTGCCACGGTTGTGGCTTTGCAGCCACAACCCCCCGGCTGCTCGCTTGCTCGCAACCTGGGGCACTCTTCCAGAGTGCCTGCCAGCTCAACATGACTTTACAGCTCAACACAACTTGTGGCTCAACACAAATCTTTATGGCTCAACAGAACTTTTTTGTGGCTAAACAGAACTTTTTTGTGGCTTAAAATTTGTTTGTGGCTCAAGGTGAATGACAGTATAAAGAAACTTTATTAGCTAACATAATTTTCACATAGTATCTATAGGTAGCATTATACTAGTAGATTATCATTTGTTTAGAGCTTAACATATTATTGCAGTTCAAGCTATTGAGGTAGCACAGTGCAATCTTATAGCTGAATATGACTTTGAAGTATAATGGAGCTCTATTGCTCAATAGGATTTTATATTCCTATTGATCTTTACCATTGAACTTCAATGAATCTCCATTTCTTACAATTCTATTTAAAACCCATTGTATACAGTATTCTATTTTATATATAGATGTATTAAAGTTAAAGCTTGACTGCTACAATTGTCCAGTACTTACCAATTTGATTTTCAAACAATCTTTCAATATATTCTTTCTACAATTACTGCCAATCTGTTCAAAGTCACCTAGAGCCTATCCTCTCAATACCAATTTCCCCGATATAATCACCATCATGGCGCTACTACCAGCTACTATTATGCTTCCTAGTCAATGGGTGGAGCCTTGCGAAGATACCGAGATCTGAATTCAAGCTGCAATTGCCTCTCCTGAAGGTATAGAGCATGAGAAACCGAATCTTGCAGCACTTGCCCGCCAGTATGAAATTACAGAATCCAGACTTCAAGCCCAGTGGCATGGAGTTCCATCAAAACAGGATAGAGAAGCAACTAACAGGAAATTGTCTGAAGACTAAGAACTGGCAGTGTGTTAATACCTAGACCGCTTGGACGCAATAGGAACAAGTGCTCACCTCCCAATGGTTTCTGGTTGCGCAAATGCTATTTTGCAGTATTCCCATACAGGTCATGGTTCATTTCCTACGGTTGGAGACCACTGGGCTAGGCACTTCATGATCCGTCATCCAGAGTATTCGACTCAAAAACAACGCACTCTTGATATGAACAGAAAAAATGCTCATCAACCTGATGAGATCAAAGATTGGTTCCAGTGATATCACACTATTCACGAGAAGTACAGTATTTGTAATGTATTCACAAGGTGCTAATCACGTTTTTGGTTATAGATACGATAGTTGGCAGGTGGCCTGCTCTTCCAGAGAGGAGGCGAGAGCTGAGAACTAAAGGAGGCTTCGAGGGTGTACTGAGAAACAAAGAGTAACCATTCAACCAAGTATATTGAAATACTGTCTCTCGAAGTCTGCCTTTTCTATCGTAGAAACAGGCGGTCTTTAAATACACAAATCTGTTCATGTCTTGCATGAACAAAACTAATCAAAGGTATCAATCGATACCTTTGGTGTAACGTGTTCGCAAGGTGCTAATCACGTTATCGATAATAGATACGATAGTTGGCAGGTAGCCTGCTCTTCCAGAGAGGAGGCGAGAGCTGAGAACTAAAGGAGGCTTCGAGGGCGTACTGAGGAACAAAGAAGTAACCGTTCAACCAAGTATATTGAAATACTGTCTGTCGAAGTCTGCCTTTTCTATCATAGAAACAGGCGGTCTTTAAATACACAAATCTGTTCATGTCTAGCATGAACGAAACTAATCAAGGGTATCAATTGATACTCTTTGGTAAAACTCTTTAAGTATCAAAGCGATACTTAAAACAAAACATAAAACAAAACCAAGTATCAAACGATACTTAAAACAAACCAAGTATCAAAGCGATACTTAAAACAAAACATAAAACAAAACCAAGTATCAAAGCGATACTTAAAACAAAACATAAAACAAAACCAAGTATCAAACGATACTTAAAACAAACCAAGTATCAAAGCGATACTTAAAACAAAACATAAAACAAAATCAATAACCAAGTACCCGTACCGGTTACATTCCCCAAAACAAAACAACTGTTTAAACAAACAAAACCTAATAATCATCAAAGGCAGATTCCGAGAAACTCATGGCTTCAGTTTCCGCCAAAAACTCTTCATCATAGGTATCACACCAAGGACAAGAGGAAACTCTAAGGAAACACTTAGACTCGAAGAAATCTAAATCACAGTAGTCACGAATACCAGATTCGTGCTGTACGTCAATCCAAGCATGATCACAATCAGGACAGTAGTCAATCCAGAGGATTTCGAAGTAGTCTTCAAGTTGGATAGCATCGCGGTTCAACAACAGTCCAACAACCTGTTGTCGCTGCCTCACATTGAGCTCCACATAGTTTGACATCGTTATGGTATTCGGATGGTGATTGGTGACTAGATAAAGCTGTCGAGAGCCTGCTCCATAGCTTGATTCTCCTCATCGCTACTTTTGAACTCTGACTCAAAGTGTGGTGCCCAAAATCCATCTCTAGTTTCGAGTTCTGCCTGCCATCGCTCAGTTTCTGGTATTGTAGGTGTCCAGCACATGGTGATATAATTGATTGTTGGGGGGAGGGATTCATTTGGCATGTTGTCTTTCCACCATCCGTTTACCATATCCATAGCGTGCTCAAGTCTTTCCATTGGTTCCCAACTGTTTTCGCTCGTCGGATATCCTTTCCATTTGACTAGGAATTGATCATTTCCATGCCAAAGGCGATGGTCTCTGATTTCATTCAACTTCCCATTCATCCTTTTTCTCGATGATGATAGGTGCAGGCCGAGAGTGGGTTCTTCCAGGAAACTTGGAGTCGTCATTGGGATGGAATCGTTTGACAGCTGAGGCATGGAAGACTGCAGTATTGCGGCGGTACATGCGTCCATCCATCTGGACAGTGTAATTCTCTGTATGCTCGTCAAAGGATATGACTTTGAAGGGTCCTCGCCATCGGGGTTGTAGTTTCTTGCTGCGTCTGACATTGGTAATAAACATGTTACCGTGTACCATGAGCATGTCTCCTGGTGAGATGGGAACATGTTTGCGCCGTCGTTTCTGAGCAGTAGTGGTGCTTCGGAATCGGGCAGCCTTAACAGCTTGGAAGGCATCGTTGCGAATTGATTGGTGGCGGTTTAGATGGTCATCGGAGGCAGGGACTGAGGAGTTCTTGAATAGAGTTGTAGGTAGGAGAGGGTATTGGCGGCCAAAGACTGCCTTATATGGTGACATTCCCAGGGTATCTGAAAGTCCGGCATTGATATATGCGGCTAGTTCAAATAGGGCTGGTTCCCAGTTGGTTTGTCGTTCATTGATCATGTTCCTAATCCTGGTCTTGACCTCGCGGATTTTTCGTTCTACTTGGCCATTAGTCTCATGGTGTCCTGGGGCAGCCATAATGTGGTTTATTCCGAGAGAGGTTAGAGTTTGCTTCCAGAATCTGGCGGTAAAGCGGGGATCAGCATTACTGACAATAGATAAGGGGAACCCGTGGGGGGTAAATAAGTGTCGTTGTAGGTTATTCCAGGTGTCTTTGGAAGAGTCGGTAACCTTCATTGGTATTAACAAGGTGTATCCAGAGAATCGATCCACAGCTACCAATATGGTGTCATATCCGGCGGACTTGTTGAATGGTCCTGCGAAATCGATGGCATAGGATTCAAATATTTCACATGGTAGTTGGAGGGACTGAGCTTTTCCTTCAGGAAGTTGTGTTCGCTCCTTATTTGCCTGGCAGAGTTCGCATTGCCTGACAAAATCGCGGAAGTCCTTTCGCATTTCAGGCCAGTAGACATATTCTGAGGCATATTGGAGGTTGCGATCTGCACTATGGTGTCCTTTGTTGTGAATCTCGGATATGACATATTCTCTAATCGTCATTCGGTTGAACATATGGCCTTTTGGTACGTATAGGCAATGTTCTCCATAACAGGTGCTGGTAAAGACCATTCCATTGGATATGTTGTAGGGGGCGAGGTCTCCATGCCTGGAGGCATCCATGGCTTTGAAGTAAATCGGGTCATGGCGGTATCCTGCTATCATTTGGCTTCGGAAAGAGGAGGTTAATTCTTCTGTGGTTGATCTAACATCTCGTTCATCCTCGATTAGGGATCCTCTTGTTGGTTCGATAGGGGCTTCCTGTTCCTCAAAGGTTTCGTAGATTTGACGCCGATGCTCGGGAATAGTAGGGGGTATGACCGAGACAATGGTTTCATTGTTGTATACTCGTAAGGGTCCACCATATAGTGGTCGTGAATCGATCATGGGAGGAGAGGATGGCGGGGCTGACTGTGGGGGTTGTAAAAACGACATTGCATCCACGTAGGCTGCTGCTTGTTCGAGTTCTTCAAGGCCTTGGTATCGCGTTGGAGCAGGATTAAGGACATGAGGGTATTGGGTTGACTCATTTCCATCGATCCTTTCTTCTTCTCCTTCTGCGGTATCGAAGCTGGTGTCTTTGGAATCATCAGCAGGCATATAGTACGGTCGCTGGTATCTGTTGCCGAACTTGATCTCAGTTTGGTGAAAAGGGCAGGTGTTGTGATAACAGTGGGACCAGTGGGTTCTGCTTTGTTCAAGTTCGTGAGGAGGTGTGCTACGGAGCGTGCAATTGTCTTTCCATTCTTCATCAATGTCCTTTCCTCGTTCTGTTCCGGCAGCACTGTACATGGTGTAAGAGAAAGGATTGGAGGGAGCGGCAGAGCTGGCGGTAGCCATTGACGGTTCTTGTTCATAGGAGGTGTCGTCAGGGCTGTCCTCGCTTTGTCTTGTGTGGTCGTGAACAAGGGGAGGGTTTGCAAGGTCTTGATTCTCGTATAGGCGAGAGAGAGCATCGGCTAAATAGTTCGTTCTTCCAGGGGTATAGATGATTTTTGCATCGTATTTGCTGATCTCGCCTATCCATCTTGTTCTTCTTCTTCCCGGTATCTTTTCTGTTTTAAGATTAGTGAGCGGTTGGTGGTCGGTAACAATAGTGAAGGTATTGCCCATCAAGATGTGATTGAAAGCGGCGAGAGCATCAATCACAGCAAGGGCTTCCTTGTCTGTTGTTCCATAGTTCATTTGTGAGTTGGTGAACTTTCTGCTGTGTAATGCCGCCGGCCTGGCCGTTTCATGGGAGGCTCCTTGCCCAACCCATGCTCCAACTCCAACATCCGATGCATCAGTAATCAACCATATCGGTTCTGGTTTACTATAGTCGATAGGTTGAATAACGTTGGCATTTTTAATCAAATCCTTGATGTTGGTAAAGGCTTGGTCATGAGTGTGGGTCCAGGCAAATTCTGCGTTGCCGGTAAGGTCTGTGAGCGGCGCTGTCACAGTGGCGTGGTGTGGGAGGAACTGGGAGATGTAGTTGACTAGTCCTAGGAATCGCATGAGTTCTTTTTGATTCTGGGGTGTTGACCATTCCGTTAAACAGGCTATTTTTCCTGGGGCTGCGTGTATTCCTTCATTATCTATAACATGTCCTAGGATATCGAGTTTATCGGCAAATAGGATTGATTTGTTTCTGCTAGCATAAAATTTAGCTTCCCTAAGTTTGGTACAAACCAAACATATATGGTAGGCGTGTTCTGTTATGGTGTTCGAGAAAATGAGAATATCATCAATGTAGACCCAAACGAAATGGTGGAGGTATTCGCTTAGGAGGTTTTCCATAATTCGCATAAAGGTGGCAGGCGCATTCATATCACCTTGTAACATAACTCGGCTAATGAAACTTCCGAAGGGTGTTTTGAAACTGTTGTATCGTTCGCTTTCTGGGTCTAACCTTGTTTGGAAGTAGGCATCGCTTAGGTCAATCTTACTTCGGAATCTAGCCCGTCCAACTGCATTTAGTATCTGGGTTTGGTTTGGGATAGCGGAGCTGTCCATAACCGTATTTTCATTCCGTAGTTTGAGATCAACCAAGGGGTGGATTCTTTTGCCATCTGCTTTGGGTTGAACAAACATAGGAGCGGCACCAGGGGCTTCTGCCCGGTAGATGACTCCTCTTCTTTGTTGTTGGTTGATCCAATCACAAAGTGGGCTTTTGTATGCATCAGGAATAGAGTAGGTGGGTTGGTTCTTGAGATTGGAAGGGTCTCGGAGGCGGATGTGGTGATTCACTTCTCTCATAGGTGGTAGTTCTTCGGGTATTTGGTCAGGGAAAACATCAGAATACTCATCCAATAGTCGTAGGGCAGTTGTTTCACAGACTGCAGCTCGGTATTCTCCGCTTGTTGGCTTGCATGAGACTCGGACCTTCTGATCTGGGAAATCGATAGTTGATTCCCCACACCTGATTATAGCTTTGTGACGATTCAGGAAGGGCATGCCTATTAGGGCATCGTATTTGGCTAAATTTCCAACCAGCATTTCCTGGGGGGGTAGGACTGCAGAACCAAGTCGAATGGTCGCACTACAGGTTTTATGGCTTGTGGATCGTGATCCTTTTACTGCCATATTGACTGGTATGGGTTGGTTAAGGTCTCGGGTAGGGAGTCCATGGACAGAGACAAAGGCGTTACTGATCATATCTCTTCCGATTGCACCAGTGTCGAATAGGACTTGAGCCTTTTTGCCATTGATCAGGATTTTTCCTTCTAGAGCAGTGTGTGTTTTGAATGTAGCTGGAGGTCGAACACTGTTGCATTCCACATCGATGTACCCAATGTGGATCTCTTCATATTCACTGGATGGAGCGTAATCGCTTTCAATATTGTTGGCCGACGCCTCCTTTTTTATAGCCTTTCCTTTTCCTTTCTTCGCAGGACAGTTCTTTGCCATGTGTCCTGTCTTTCCACATTCAAAGCATTCTCCCTTTTGCCGTCTCGATTCTTTGGAGAATTTTTTCTTCTTGAAAACTCGAGGGGTATCGTCTTCAGAGTTGCTGGAGGCTTTGTGTCGTGGCTGGCTGTTCCTATTAGAGGATGTCTGTGTTTTGTAGGCCTTGGTCTCATGGAGAATGGCGTCCTTTCGTTCTGCTCTAGCAATTATTACTGCAATATCATCGCCGTCTTCCTCGAGTGGTTCTACCTCTCCCCGGAGGGTAGGGTGCATAGTGTCGTAGAATCGTCGCTTCAGGATGTATTTGGAGATACTTCCTCTCTCCATTCGATCCTTATACATTATTAGGTCCGTGGCCACATCGGTGATTCGCTTGACATGTGTTCCGTTAACTTGCTGGAGCTGGTTAAATTTGTTGTATAGGAGGTCGTTGGTTATAGAGGATTGGAATCGTCCTTTCAAGTAATCGAGAACTGTAGATCCTCTTAATCTTACATTCCCGCCGAAGTCCTTATAGCATTGGTGGTATGCGTCGGTTGCCTTTCCTTCACAGAATGATCCAATGATAAGTCCGGTTGTAGGGTCTTCCACATCTTTTCCTTGTAAGAGTAGGAAGTGTGAGAGTTCTGTGGCCCATCGTTCAAAAGCTTCAGGTTTGAGGTCTTTCACTTCGCCTGTGAATTTCGCTGGGAGGTGAAGTTTAAACTTAGGGGGTTCAAATACTGCGGGTACCTCCTCTTCTTCAGGTTTTGCCCGAGATTTCCCTCCTCCAGAAGGCCCACCTCCTGTGCTAGCCATATCTGAATCGCTGCTAGATTCGGGGTCGTTTGGGAGTTCGAAGGAAGGCTTCTTTGCTGGAGTAGAAGGGAAGTCTCCTGGAGGTTGTGTATCTTCCGTGTTTGCCGGATCGCCGGGCTCTTTAGCAGAGCGCCGGGGTTGCTTCTTCCTAGTAAGGTCTTGCCGTGGGATTTGCTTCCCACTTCTGGTCGTTAAAGACTCTATCTTGGGTTTGAGATGAAGCCGAATATACTGAAATTCTGCCGCTTCTCTCCGCTAGCGTTCTGAGGTGGATACCGATAGGTTGATCAGGCCTAAATCCGGGGACAGGTTCTTAACCACTTGCTGAGGTTAAAAAAATGTAACGTGTTCGCAAGGTGCTAATCACGTTATCGATAATAGATACGATAGTTGGCAGGTGGCCTGCTCTTCCAGAGAGGAGGCGAGAGCTGAGAACTAAAGGAGGCTTCGAGGGCGTACTGAGAAACAAAGAAGTAACCGTTCAACCAAGTATATTGAAATACTGTCTGTCGAAGTCGGCCTTTTCTATCGTAGAAACAGGCGGTCTTTAAATACACAAATCTGTTCATGTCTGTCATGAACGAAACTAATCAAGGGTATCAATTGATACTCTTTGGTAAAACTCTTTAAGTATCAAAGCGATACTTAAAACAAAACATAAAACAAAACCAAGTATCAAACAATACTTAAATACAAACCAAGTATCAAAGCGATACTTAAAACAAAACATAAAACAAAACCAAGTATCAAACGATACTTAAAACAAACCAAGTATCAAAGCGATACTTAAAACAAAACATAAAACAAAACCAAGTATCAAACAATACTTAAAACAAACCAAGTATCAAAGCGATACTTAAAACAAAACATAAAACAAAACCAAGTATCAAACAATACTTAAAACAAACCAAGTATCAAAGCGATACTTAAAACAAAACATAAAACAAAACCAAGTATCAAACGATACTTAAAACAAACCAAGTATCAAAGCGATACTTAAAACAAAACATAAAACAAAACCAAGTATCAAACGATACTTAAAACAAACCAAGTATCAAAGCGATACTTAAAACAAAACATAAAACAAAACCAAGTATCAAACGATACTTAAAACAAACCAAGTATCAAAGCGATACTTAAAACAAAACATAAAACAAAATCAATAACCAAGTACCCGTACCGGTTACATTTGGTAAAACTAATTAAGTATCAAAGCGATACTTAAAACAAAACATAAAACAAAACCAAGTATCAAAGCGATACATAAAACAAAACGTAAAATAAAACCAATAACCGAGTACCTGTACCGGTTACATTCCCCAAAACAAAACAACTGTTTAACAAACAAAACTAATAATCATCAAAAGTGGAGTCTGAGAAACTAAAGGCTTCAGTTTCGGCTATGAACTGTTCATCATAAGTGTCACACCAGGGAAAAGAAGAAATCCTAAGAAAACATTTAGACTCAGAGAAATGCTGGTCACAGTAGTCACGAATACCAGATTTGCACTGTACATCAACCCAAGCGTGATCACAATCAGGACAGTAGTCTATCCAGAGGATTTTGAAATAGTCTTCAAGTTGAATAACATCGCGGTTCAACAACAGTTCAACTATCTGTTGTCGAAGCATGACATTGAGTTCCACATAGTCTGACATCGTTATGGTATTCGGATAGTGAATGGTGATCAGATAAGGTTGTCGAGAGCCTGCTCCATAGCTTGATTTTCCTCATCACTGCTTTCAAATTCCGACTTGAAGTATGGTGCCCAAAACCCGTCCCTAGTTTTGAGTTCCGCATGCCATCGCTCAGTCTCTGGCATTGTAGGTGTCCAGCACATGGTGACGTAATTTATCGTCGGGGGGAGAGATTTGTTTGGCATGTTGTCTTTCCACCATTCGTTCATCATATCCATAGCATGCTCGAGTCCTTCTAGTGGTTCCCAGCTATTTTCGCTCGTTGAGTATCCTTTCCATTTGACGAGGAACTGATCGTTTCCATGCCACAGGCAGTGGTTTCGGATTTCTTCAACTTCCCATTCATCTTTCTTATCAATGATAATAGGCACATGTCGTGAGTGGGATCTTCCAGGGAACTTGGAGTGGTCATTTGGGTAGAATCGTTTGACAGCAGAAGCGAGGAAGACTCCAGTATTATGGCGGTACATGCATCCATCCATCTGGACAGTGTAGTTTTCTGTATGCTTGTCAAAAGATAAGACCTTGAAATGTCCTCGCCATCGGGGTTGTAATTTCTTGCTGCGACCAATATTGGTAATAAACATGTTTCCATGTACCATGAGTATATCACCTGGTAGAATAGGGACATGATTACATCATCGCTTCTGAGGAGTGGTGGTACTTCGGAATCGGGCAGCTTTAACAGCTTGGAAAGCATGATTCCGAATTGCTTGATGGCGGTTTAGGTGGTCATCAGAGGCAGGGACTGAGGAGTTCTTAAAAAGAGTTGTAAGTAAGAGAGGGGGTATTGACCGCCGAAGATTGCCTTGTATGGGGACATTCCTAAGGTGTCTGAAAGTCCGGCATTGATATATGCGGCCAGTTCAACAAGGGCTGATTCCCAGTTGGTTTGTCGTTCATTGATCATGTTCCTGATTCCGGCTTTAACTTTGTGGATTTTTCATTCTGCTTGGCCATTAGTCTCATAGTGTCCAGGGGCACCCATAATGTGGTTTATTCCGAGGGAGGTCAAGGTTTGCTTCCAGAATCTGGCGGTGAAACGGGGATCAGCATCACTGACAATAGACAAGGGGTACCCATGGGGGGTAAATAGATATCATTGGAGGTTATTCCAGGTGTCTTTGGAGAAATCGGTAACCTTCATTGGTATGAGCCATGTATATCCAGAAAAGCGATCCACATCTACCAAGATGGTATCATATCCTGCGAATTTATTGAATGGTCCAGCGAAATCGATCGCATAGGATTCGAATATTTCACATGGTAGTTGGAGGGTCTGCGCTTTTCCTTCAAGTAGTTGTGTTCGCTCCTTATTTGCTTGACAGAGTTCACATTGTTTGAAGAAATTGCGGAAGTCCTTTCGCATTTCAGGCCAATAAACATATTCTGAGGCATATCAGAGGTTGCGGTCCGCACTATGGTGTCCTTTGTTGTGGATTTCGGTAATGACATATTCCCTAATGGTCAATCCATTAAACATATGGCCTTTTGGGATATATATGCAATGTTCACCATAACGGGTGCTGGTATAGACCATTCCGTTGGATATGTTGTATGGGGCAAGGTCTCCATGTCTGGAGCTATCCATTGCTTTGAAGTAAATCGGATCATGGCGGTACCCTGCTATCATCTGACTTCGGAAAGAGGAGGTTAATTCTTCCGTAGTTGATCTAACATCTCGGTCATCCTCAATGAGAGATCCTCTCGTTGGCAGGATAGGGGCTTCCTCTTCTTCTTCAAAGGTTTCATAGAGTTGTCAGTGATGTTCTCGGATCGTTGGGGCTATAACTGAAACAATGGTCTCATGGTTATATACTCGTAAAGGTCCACTGTATAGTGGTCGTGAATCGATTATGGGAGGAGAGGATGGCGGGCCTGACTGTGCGGGTTGTAGGTAAGCTATTGCATCCACGTAGGCTGCTGCTTCTTCGAGTTCTTCAAGGCCTTGGTGCCATGTTGGAACAGGATTAAAGGTATGGGGAGGTCGAGTCGATCCATCATCATTGATCATCTCATCTGCTTCTTCTGTAGTGTCAAGGCTGGTGTTTTTGGAATCGTGAGCAGGCATATAATACGGTCGCTGGTATCTGTTGTCAAATTTAATTTCCGTCTGGTGAAAGGGGCCGGTATTATAATAACAGTGGGACTAGTAGAGTCTGCTTTGTTCAAGTTCATGAGGAAGTGTACTGCGGAGGGTGTAGTCATCTTTCTATTCGTCATCAATGTCTTTTCCTCGTTCAGTTCTGGCAGCTCTGTACATGGTGTAAGAGAAAGGATTGGAGGAAGCGGCAGAGCTGGCGGTAACCATCGATAGTTCTTGTTCATAGGAGGTGTCGTCGGGGCTGTCTTCACTTTGTCTTGTGTGGTCATGAACAAGAGGAGGGTCTGTAAGTTCTTGGTTCTCATATAGGCGAGAGAGAGCATCAGCTAAATAGTTTGTTCTTCTAGGGGTGTAGATGATTTTTGCATCGTATTTGCTGATCTTGCCTATCCATCTTGTTCTTGTTCTTCCAGGTACTTTTTCTGTTTTAAGATTAGTGAGGGGTTGGTGGTCGGTAACAATAATGAAGGTATTGCCTAACAAGATGTGGTTGAAAGCGGTGAGAGCATCAATCACAGCAAGGGCTTCCTTGTCTGTTATTCCATAGTTCATCTGTGAAATGGTGAACTTCCTACTGTGTAATGCCGCCGGTCTTGCCGTTTCATGGGAGGATCCTTGTCCAACCCATGCTCCAACTTCAACATCCGATGCATCACTAATCAGCCATATGGGTTCTGATTTGCTGTAGTCAATAGGTCGTATAACATTGGCGTTTTTAATCAATTCCTTGATGTTGGTAAAGGCTTGGTTATGAGTGTGGGTCTAGACAAATTCTGCATTGCCAGTAAGGTCTATGAGCGGTGCTGTCACAGTAGTATGGTGTGGTAGGAATTGGGCAATATAATTGACTAGTCCCAGGAATCGCATGAGTTCTTTTTGATTCTGGGGTGTTGTCCATTCCGTTAAACAGGATATTTTTCCAGGGGCTGCATGTATTCCTTTGTCATTTATAACATGTCCCAGGATATCGAGCTCATCGGCAAATAGACATTGATTTACGTTTCTGCTAGTGTAGAATTAATCTGTCCCTTAGTTTGGTACAAACCAAACCTATATAGGAGGCATGTTCTATTTTGGTGTTCGAGAATATTAGAATATCATCAATATAGACCCAAACAAAATGGTGGAGGTATTCGCTTTGGAGGTTTTCCATAATTCGCATAAAGGTAGCGGGCGCATTCATATCACCTTGCAACATATCTCGGCTAATGAAACTTCCGAAGGGTGTTTTGAAACTGTTGTAGCGTTCGGATTCTGGATCTAGCCTTGTTTGGAAGTAGGCATCACTTAGGTCAATCTTGCTTCGGAATCTAGCCCGTCCAACTGCATTCAGGATCTGGGTTTGGTTTGGGATAGCGGAGCTGTCCATAACCGTGTTTTCATTCTCTAGTTTAAGGTCAACCAAGGGGCGTATTCTTTTGCCATCTACTTTGGGTTGGACCAACATAGGAGCGGCACCTGGGGCTTCTGCCCGGTAGATGACTCCTCTTCTTTGTTGTTAGTTGATCCAGTCACATAGTGGGTCTTTGTATGTGTCAGGTATAGAGTAGGTAGGTTGGTTCTTAAGATTAGAGGGGTCTCGGAGGCGGATGTGATGGTTCACTTCTCTCATAGGCGGTAGTTCTTCAGGAATCTGATCAGGGAAAACATCAGAGTATTCATCTAATAGGCGTTGGGCAGTTGCTTCACAGACTGCGGCTCGGTACTCTCCGCTTGTTGGCTTGCATGAGACTCTGACCTTCTGATCTTAGAAATCAATGGTTGATTCCCCACACCTGATTATAGTTTCGTGGCGGTTCAGGAATAGCATTCTTATGAGGGCATTGTATTTGGCTAGGTTTCCAACTAGCATCTCCTGGGAGGATAGGATGGTGGAACGAAGTCGGATAGTTGCGCTACAGGTTTTATGGCTTGTTGATCGTGACCCTTTTACTGCTATATTAACTGGTATGGGTTGGTTAAGGTTTCGGGTAGGGAGTCCATGGACAGAGACAAAGGCATTGCTGATCATGTCTCTTCCAATTGCGCCAGTGTCAAATAGGACTTAAGCCTTCTTACCATTGATCAGAATAGTTCCTTTCAGGGTGGTGTGTGCTTTAAATGTAGCCGGAGGTCGGACACTGTTGCATTCCACATCGATATACCCAATATGGATTTCCTCATATTCGCTGGATTGGGTATTATCACTATCGCTCTCAATATTGTTGGCCGATGCCTCTTGTTTAATCGCCTTTCCTGTCCTTTTCTTAGTAGGGCAGTTTTTTGCCATGTGTCCTGTTTTTCCGCATTCAAAACATTCTCCTTTCTGCCCTCTCGATTCTTTGGAGGGTTTGGTTTTCTTCTTGAAAACCCGTGGTGTGTCTTCTTTAGAGTTGATAGAGGGTTTGTATCATGGTTGACCATTCCTGCTAGAGGATGTCTGTGTTTTGTATGCCTTGGTCTCATGGAGGATGGCGTCCTTTCTCTCTGCTCTTACAATTATTATTGCAATATCATCATTGTCTTCCTCGAGTGGTTCTACTTCTCGTCGGAGGGTAGGGTGCATAGTATCATAGAATCGTCACTTAAGGATGTAATTGAAAATGCTTCCTATCTTCATTCAGTCCTTATACATCAGTAGGTCCGTGGCTACGTCTGTAATTCTGTTGACATACGTTCCATTAACTTGCTGGAGCTGGTTAAATTTGTTGTATAGGAGGTCATTGGTGATAGAGGATTGGAATCGGCCTTTCAAGTAATCAAGGACTGTAGATTCTCTCAATCTTACATTTCCACTGTAATCCTTATAGCATTGGTGGTATGCATCGGTTGCTTTTCCTTCGCAGAATGATCGAATGTAAAGTCCAGTTGTAGGGTCTTCCACATCTTTCCCTTGCAGGAGGAGATAGTGTGAGAGTTCTGTCACCCATTGGTTAAAGGCTTCGGGTTTGAGGTCTTTTCCTTCACCTGTAAATTTTGCTGGGAGGTGGAGTTTGAACTTAGGAGGTTCAAAAGCTGTGGGTGCTTCCTCTTCTTGAGCACAAGATTTTCCTCCTCCAGAAGGTCCTCCTCCTGAAGGTCCTCCTCCTGTACTAGCCATGTCTGATTCGCTACTATATTTAGGGTTGATTGGAGGTTCAAAGGATAGCTTCTTCACTGGGGTAGAAGGAAATTCTCCTGGAGGTTGTGTGTCTTCCGTGTTTGCGGGTTCTCCCGGCTCTTTAGCAGAGCGCCGGGATTGTTTGTTTCTTGTAAGGTCTTGTCATGGGATTTGCTTCCCACCCCTGGTTGTCAAAGACTCTATCTTGGATTTGAGACGAAGCCGAATGTGCCGTAATTCTGCTGCTTCTCTCCGCTAGCGTTCTGAGGTGGATATCGATAGGTTGATCAGGCCTAAATCCGGGGACAGGTTCTTAACCCCTTGCTGAGGTTAAAAAAATGTAACGTGTTAGCAAGGTGCTAATCACGTTTTCGGTTATAGATACAATAGTTGGCAGGTGGCCTGCTCTTCCAGAGAGGAGGCAAGAGCTGAGAACTAAAGGAGACTTCGAGCGTGTACTGAGAAACAAAGAGTAACCGTTCAACCAAGTATATTGAAATACTGTCTGTCGAAGTCTGCCTTTTCTATCGTAGAAACAGGCGGTCTTTAAATACACAAATCTGTTCATGTCTAGCATGAACGAAACTAATCAAAGGTATTAATTGATACACTTTGGTAAAACTAATTAAGTATCAAAGCGATACTTAAAACAAAACATAAAACAAAACCAAGTATCAAACGATACTTAAAACAAACCAAGTATCAAAGCGATACATAAAACAAAACATAAAACAAAACCAATAACTGAGTACCTGTACCGGTTACAGTATTGAGAACCAAGACTGCTACAATTTTGATGAAACAGGCTTCAGAATTGGTATAGGCCGGGACCAGTGGATAATTACGTGGGACCTATCACAACAGTCATACCTTGGAAGCTCCACAAACCGTGAGCTGATATCCGTTTGTAAGACTATCAGTGGTGATGGAGTAGTCCTTCCCCCAATAATCATTATTCCAGGAGTTATACATCAGGAGCCCTAGTATACAACAACCAGTATACCAGATGATTATCTTATAGGAACCTCAGAGACTGGATACAGCAATGATACATTGTCACTACAGTGGCTGGAGCATTTCAACTACTTTTCTCTGCAACGAAAAGTAGCCAACTATCGGCTATTACTTTTAGATGGATTTGGCTCTCATTGTACTAAGCAGTTCCTCAATTGCGATAATAGCCATAAGATTGTTGTCTTCTACCTACCTCCTCATACCAGTCATCTTCTCCAACCTCTTGATGTTGTGGTTTTTTAGTCATATAAACATTATCATAGTGAAGCAGTAGAAGCTGCAACCCGTACTGGCTGTGGAGAGTTTGACAAGATAGAATTTCTAGACACAATAGATTCTATCCGACAACAAACCTTCAAACCTTCTACAATTAAATCTGCCTTTAAGGCAACTGGACTTATTCCATTCAATCCAAGTATTGTGATATCCAAGTTACGTGAAGCAGTTTCACTTCTGCAGCAACCCGTTACACCTCCACGAATATCATCCACAACTATTCCCGTTACTATCTGAAGCTTGAAGCACATGGGAGAGGAATTACAACTTGATGCTCAAGACTTGTCACCAACATTTCAGAAAAAATTGAAATTAGTTTTGCAAGGTGGATTGGTACAAGCACAGTCAGGTGCACTGGCAATAGAGTACATGGAGCATACTAGGACAGCAGAATATGCAAGATCTGTAAGACAGTAGGGACAGAGTCAATGGCAGGTGCAAAAGGGTAGGGTCATTTATCCATCACAAGCTCGTCAGATAGCAAAAAGCCAAGAGGATGCAGAAATAGAGAAAGCAGAGAAATAGCTGAAAAAAAGCTTGGAATGCAAAGAAGCGGTTGGAGCATGAGGAGCGCAAACCTCTACTTAATGAGATGAAATTAAAGGTTAAAAATAGGCTAAAGGTTTTAGCCTATAAGAAGAAAATATTAAAACAAATTGTTATAGGTATTAAAAAACTGGTTAGATTGGGGAAAATAAGTGTAAATTAGAATAATTTGTATCTGTGGTGGAATTGTGAAGTTTAGTTGAGCCACAAAAAAAGTTCTGTTTAGCCACAAAAAAGTTCTGTTGAGCCACAAGTTGTGTTGAGCTGTAAAGTCATGTTGAGCTGGCAGGCACTCTGGAAGAGTGCCCCAGGTTGCGAGCAAGTGAGCAGCCGGGGGGTTGTGGCTGCAAAGCCACAACCGTGGCACGATTAGTACTAGTACTTTACAAGGGACAACTTGGTTACAGTATTTTCCTTGCAATGTGTGCGATAGGTGAAACATTTAATGGGGCTAAAGGGGCTGTTCCTGAGATTCATACCCAGACCCTTGGCAATGCATGAGATGTGAGCCCTTCTCAATACCTACAATTCCCTTGATAGATACTTGGGTACTGGTACTTCTGGCGTCGATACTTGTAACAATCAACGCGCTTTTAAAACACCTGTAAGGCACGTGACAAGTAGGCTGAAGGTTAAAACTAGCTGACAAATAGAAAAGCGGACAATCTACGTGCTTACATAGTCGGCCTGACTGGCGGACCCTGGTGCAGGTTAGCTTAAACTTCAGGGTAGCAGTTTGCTCGAGCACAGCATCATAGAGGATAAGAAACTAAACGAGTGCGTTCGGCTTACTCGAGTAGTTAAATTTAAGTCTGCCCTATGGATCTGAGGTACTGGTATTGACAACTGTGGTTGAAGGAGGATGACCGATCTTAATATAATATATTTCAACTAACCGATCGCCAACAGCCAGTTAAACTTCTCGTTGTGGGTGAAGGAGGGGTAATTTTTGTATGGAAGAACACGCTGTTCAGGGAACAATTCAGCCCATCCCAGTAAAATCCAGTTATATTATCGTACTGATGACGTGAGGAGAATTGCCCCACCTTCCGGAGAAGGAGACGTTCTCTTGGAAACGAAAATCGGGATAAAAGGGGACATGTGACGAAGGGGTGGGAAGAAAAATGGAGTGAAAAATGTGATTCAGGTATCATAGGAAAAAGTAGAAATTTCCGAAAGGGGATATTTAGGTCAGGGACGGGGTGAGAATAACTGTTTTTAGAACTGAGTCCAGTGGATCAGAACTCATTGTGGCCTGCTTTTGGACTGAGTCTGACCCATCCTGCCCTCAGCCGGTCTTCCCGGGATTAGGCAATGGAGACGGGTCTCACAAGTGCTATGAACGTTCCGTAAAATACCCGCATGACAAATTAGTTTCAAATTCATTGTTCTCAATCGGCCCAGTCAGGAAACCTCCGCCCCAAGTCAAACGAGACTTAATGCCTCCATTTCTTCCTCCGCCTCTCCTCTCCTCCTCCTCCTTTCTTCCGTTTGCCCCCCGATCAACCTCAGATCGAATCTACTACAACTTTACGAACCCTCTCTTACAACTCTACCGGTACCAAGAAATACTTTTTCGATGGACTGTGCAGCAGAGAACTACATCCCCAGAGAAGATAACAAGATTTCCCCTATTTTTCCACACAATATTCCAGCCATGGTTGCCCCATCTCTTGTTCGGTAGATTGATGGCTCGTTCTCGAGACATCGTGGCCCCTTATCCGTTTTCCATCATGGAGGGTCCTATTTTATTACGACCGCTTGGTACACGTCTATTGTTGAAAGAAGGAAGCTACGACTCTTTTACGTCGCGGTTCTCTGTCACGATCAGCCCGTTTTGTGTTAGGCCCCACCCTTGCCCTATGACCTCTCCTCACTGAGGCCTGTGGAGCATTCTATTTCACCGAAATACAATATCGCGACGTCAAACAAAAAACTCGGCGCGTGTAGAAAAAAAGAGCCCTACGTCCATCCCGCTCCTCACCACCGACCAATTTAAATAACCTTTCCTCTCTACCCTCTCCCTCTTCCACCCACCAAACACAACAGGTTCGAAGCGCTTGCAATTTTATCTCTTGCAAAAAAAAAAATCCCGATACGATCACCTCTTTCTCGTGTCTTCAAGCCTCAACTTTTTTTTCTTCCAAGATGGAAACCTTTCTTCGTTCCCTTGTCCACCCTGGACCATTCCCCCCAGCGGGAAAATCATCTTTTTTTGTCCTAATGGACGGTTTCAAAGAAACCATTTTCTTCGCAGCTTTGTCTGCTACAATTTCTGCTGAGCAGATGGGCGCGCCTGCTGCTCCAGCCTGTAACTCCTTGGGTCCCGTCATAGTAAGTTTTATGCCTCCTACCATTGATTGTATCATACACTGATGTAGCTAGACCCAACATCCTCAAATTCATATCGTAGAATATGAAAAGATGCTGCTTTTAAATCGACGGTTGATAACCGAATGCGGTCTAGGAGCCTTCAAGGTAAGATCACAGTGCAGCCCAGGGAAAGCGAGAGCACAGTGATGCGGGAATGCCCATACAACTTTTTATGAGACTGGTCGTTTGCACGGGCATTCTCGCTACGCAGTGGGCTCGCTTGCCAGGGATCTTGTATTTCCTCCTATTGTCAACGCATATACTAATATTTACACAGAGCCCAACTTTTCTCCTGAACCCGTCTGCCGCCATTCATTCGAAATTCGAGAAAGGCAGAACCCATCTCCCCGAGATAATTGTCCAACCCGTCGAGTCCCTCGCTGCTGGCCATATATTTGATGTCAACCAGGAATTCTTTCATATGATCAAGACTGGTAAAGGGTATCTTTGGCGTGGCTGGAAAGGGAAATATACCCCTTCAAATCGAGAGGATAATGCGGTGAAACCTAGTGGCTCTGCTTTTGGACAAAGTAAGACCCCTGACGGTCAGGAAATTTACTCCTGGTGTAAATTAGACTGCTGTCGTCGATATTTCGAACCCTGCAAAGAGCGGGTGGGCAGTCATAAAGTGGAAGTACCAGTAGAAGTGGAGGATGGCCCAGAATGGTGGGAGATCGAGGATGACGGAGGGGAGGATGGGCTTGGCTACGGTTCTGGGGATTCGGAGTATGGTTCGGATGAAGAGTCTGATCACTCTGATGAGGAATCGGACGAGGAGGATAGCGACGATGATGACGATGATGACGATGAGGAGGAGGAGGAGGACGATGATGATGACGGTGATGATGATGAGGAGGAAGAGGAAGAGGGCATAGAGGGGGTGGAAAATGGCGCTGCAGTCGTCACCGAAAGCTTTCTTTGCGCTCTTCCCCGGCTTGAATGCTGTCCTGCAAAGCTCGAGGCAAGCGCCTCAAGATCCAACTCCACATCATCCAATTCTTCCTTCATCATGTCCGACAATTCGACCCCAAGCACCCCGCCGACGGTGCCCTGCACCCCGATCATGAATTCTGTGGATAAGCGGGACCTGGTGGAAAGATATAACCTTGGCCAGCGTTTTGAAAACGCGTTGGCAGCTCATGTGAGCTCCCAAAAATCGAGAGCCAGGGTCCATCGCATGCTCCCCGAGCTCGATTTCCTGCGACAAGATTCAGAACGTCAATCCCTCCATTTTGAGTGGAGTGGTGATAATCGCGGCCTTGAGGCCCTGAATCTCGAGCGCGGGTGTCGGGTGATGGGGGGTGGCGCACCTATCACCCTTCTTCCCTTTCCCTCAAATTCGGAATAGAGCGATACCCCCTCCTTGTATTCCGAATTCTCATTCTCTCTTATGTTCGGAGCATTACGGCAGGTCGGAAAAAGGTGTTATGTGTTTCCCTTTTTTAATTGTACAGGATGTCGTGGGGGTGGGTTACTCATTCGGTGGAAGGCGTTTATTCATCGTTCTTGTTAGATTACCTCTGGGTGTCAATATTACTATTGTTTGCAATTGAGTTTTTTTTTTTTACCCACTGACCAGCTCTCTCTTTGACCACTTCTGCATTTGGACCGTGGACAGGGCCTCTTTGCGATCCGGAAGGGTGTGTCTGGTCTTGTTAATAATTTTTCGTCTAAACCTGTATGATAAGTCCAACCCCGTTCGAGTTGCCCCCTGGGCCCCCATCGACCTCCGTGTGCCTGGGCTCTGATCTGTCAATTGTGGGTTTTGGGCCGTAGAGATTTTTGATTGCGGGTTTGATTGAGCTTAACGCCCGATATTCCGTGTTTGATCTTGATCTTAGGAGAATCTAGTAGTTTATCCTAGTAGTGGAAAGCACTTGGACCATGGAATCTGGGACTCGATTGTTCAAACGTGATACAAAGAGCGAGTAGACCCCCCGGTAAGTGGGGGAAAAAAAGAGGTATAATACTGAAAAGTCATAATCTATCTCATTGCACATTCCCGCTCCGAGCAAAAAAAAAACATGCGCACGCAAATTCCAAAACCAATAGAAAAAAAAACTCATCAAAGAAAAGAACCCTATGGCTATCAGAACATAAACTTGATCGATCCCAACCCACCACGCAAAAATGAATAATTACCTTAGTGCATGGCATAACAGGGTTATGTTACTATCATACCATACCATACCAGAGCGCCGTATGCACCCGATACCAGTCCCGTTACGAAAAGGAGAGGGTTAACTTATATAATACGGGGGGGGGAAGAAAAAGCCTTCCAAAGGGGAGTGAAGCAGGAAGAAGAGATCAAGTTCTCCCCTCTTTAACCATCCCCGCCAACACTACTGCGCCAACAATGCCCCCATCCTTCGCCTCGACCAGTCTCACGGCCCGTCTCTTACCGCTAGAGGTGGGTGGGATCCTGCCCTCGACGACCCAGCGCTCGACAACCTCCATCATGAACCCCTCGCAGCGTTCTCTGAACGTCGGGTACTGTTCCAGTACGGTGCCGGTGTAGCAGACGAGCACTTCCTTCTCGACGTGGCATTTCAGCTCATCGTTGACGCCGAGTACGCCGATCGTGGCTGCAGCGATGAGTGCTGCGGCGCGAGTTGATACGGCGGCTGATATACGGCGGAAGCTGGCGGCGGAGGGTAGGTCCCACTTCCACTCTTCCAGGTCTCCGCCGGTGGTGGCGGCAGTGGTGGTGGCGGTGGAGGAGGAGGTGGATGAAGAGGTGTCTGGGTCGAAGTAATCCTGTAGTAGCGAGAGTGCTTCATCGTCGTTTACCGAAGCTTCCACGTCACTGCAGAGTTTTGTGTCAAGGCCGTAGGGGAGTTTCATCTTTTCTGGGAGTTGCGATTTGGGTACGCTGGAGGAGAAGAGATCTAAACACACGAGGCGTACCAGTTCGCCGAGATATCTCCCCCCGACCATTTCCTCGAAGGGCTGGAATCCCGGTTTCTCGTTCTCGAGGTCGAGTTGCACGTCCCAGGTGGTGATGTACGGTTTCAGCGGGGGCGCGGTGCCGCGGATGCTCCATTCCGTGTTTAGTAGGATGGCGTCCGTGTTTGGGCCTGATGTTGGCTGCTTCAAAACTGGGAGTTTGGAGACGGGGCAGAGGCAAGTTGCGTTTGTCCCTGTGCCTGCTATGATGCCTGCTACTGCGCGAGTGTCTTCCGTGGAGTGGTGAAGGTAGGCTGCTGAGAGGAGGGTTGAAATGGAATCGTTGGTTATGGATAGGATGTCTAGCTTCGGGAGGGGGTATGCGGGAGTGGTGGTGGAGAGGAGGTCGTCATAGGCCGTTTTTAAAAGGCTTGGGAGGTCGTTGGTGGTCGTGAAAGTGAATCCTTTACCCATTGGCATTAAAAGAGCCGAATCATGAGCAGTTTGCCTAAGATTACTCTCAACCTCCGTCAGTGAAAAGCCTTCAAAATAGACAAACAGGAAAGCGAAACATACTCCATCGGAAAACTAAAAGTAACCCCCAACTCCATCCCCTCAGACAGAACCCTCTCCCTCTCCTCGCTCCCCACATCACCCAGATACTCCCCAACGACATCCCCAATCCTGTCCGCGACCCAGCGGAATAACACCTCGGCAGCCCCAGTCTTGAAATGCTGGGGAATGCCCCAGCTCCCCCGTGTGCAAACCTTCAACCTGCTCCCCCCGTATAGCCAGACCACCGCAACCCTTAAGTTCGTGCCACCAAGGTCAAGCGCTAGAAACCTGCCCTTTTCCTCCCCGGTCGGCAGCGCACGGATGGGCGTGGGCAGGAACTGGTCTGAGGCTGTCAGAGCGAGGTTGTGGTATATCACTTCGAAAGCCCTCGCGATGCCAGGGACGTCGGCGAGGGGTGCCTCGAGCCTCTCCAAGTGGCCCGCCTCCAGGGGTGGGATTGGCGTTGTGGGCTTGGCGGCATTAGTTTTGCTGGTATTACTGGTGCTGGTGCTGTTGGAGACGTTGGAGGCCGCAGATGGCGCCATGGAATAGGATAAAAAAATGAGCGAAAATGATTTTATAATCTTTTGCGAGTTGTGGGATGGGAGGGTGGTTTTATTCACCTACCGATTGCCTAGTAGAGGGACGGGAGGGGACGGGAGGGGGCTGTATTACTATAACGGCCCTGTGATGCTGGATGTTGAGTGTCTCACAATACTTCTGCCATAATACGGTATGGCATACTGGTATGGTCACTCCATTCCGATCCTCAGGCCCACCCCCCCTTCCTTTTCTTTCTTTCTCTCACTCTCACTCCCTCCCTCCCTCCCTTCCTTCACTCCCTCTCTCCCTTCACTCCCTCTCATACCGGTATCGTAGCACGCGATGGGAGTAGACCACAGCAGGCGGTTCAACTTAAGATTGTAGGGGCAAAGGTGAGGCCTTCTTCCCCGGAGTGTCTATTTTTAGTAAAACCCAGATCGACAGCCGATCCTGCAGGGCTTCCGTCGTTGGTCCAACAATCGTTGTGAAGAGGGGGGAGATCATCGTGGTACGGGCTGGTTAGGAAGGTGGGATTTAGACTAGATTCTAGAACGAATGAATGAGCGAATTACGTACAGTACAAGTATGGTGTTAGTGGGTTCCAGCATTTTTTTATATATTTTTTTACTTGGCGAGTGTTGTTTGGGAGTTGGTGTCAACTGTCTTCCCGTAGTATGAGACATAAATTAGGAGTTTTGACGAGACGATGGATGGTGGTTTTTTTTTTTGATATCATACCCAGGGAGAATTTCTCTCTGCTGTAGGCTTATAATATCGCTCAGCAATGGCTGTTGTGGGGTAGAAAGTCTTATCAGGTGGGCTATCGTAGCAACTGGACCTCAAGCTACAAGTAAGGTGTTGGAGTTACCTCTCCTGGTAGGGCACTGTACGAGTACTTGTAGGTTGTGTTTTTCCTTTCTACCTGTTTCAGCGGAGGATTGAAAGTCTTTTTTTTTTTTCCTATCTTTCGCTCTGATAGCCCCACTTTATCCAAAGAGGGGAATTCTAGACGTCTTAGCGCGAGGTCCAATTATTCCAGTTTCTACTGATAGTACCGGTGTGGAGGGGAGATTGAGTTAATAGGGTATTGTCTGGGAGCCATGAGGTTTTTACCCCATGGAATTTCCTGTCTTTGTGCATGCCTTGGCATGAACACATTCCTGTATTTAAACTGGGAGCTGGTCTTCTTAGTTAGACAAGCTCAACCACCACTCAACAACAACCATTTAGATAGCGGTGCGTGCCTATCTAAATCAGGTTCAGCTTCAACCCCCTTTACTTTGTCTGTGTTGGTCTATTTACTGTGTGATTTGATTCCAAGTTATCAGTCAGGTCACAGAGCAATAGTAGCCACAAGGTGCATGCTTGGTCGACACACCATCCAATTAAGGGAATAAAATATAAAACCTCCCACACCGGTACGGCATCGTAACGTAAAATGGTATCATACCTTGGTTGAAGCGACAAGGGCCCACTACTAGGAGTATCGGTGCGAGGGCCAAAATTTTGAGGAAAAGGTGGCAGTATCATTATTAAGATCAATTGCTGAAGAGAACCTGAGAGCGATATCAACATTTTCGGATTCGAAGACATCACTTGTAGTCGGGCACAGTGCAAAGATAGATACCTGTACCGTACTGTGCTATTATCGTAGAAAGCTACCATAAGCCATAGCGCACAATAGTGGATTTGTAGCCCTAAAAATTTAAGTGGCCAGTATGATACCTGTACGAACAACTATACGTTGGATATACAGCGGTCCAATGGGATTTGAGGCGAGGGACCTCCTCAGGAATTAGGTATGATATTAATTAAACATTGAGCAACAAGCACACGCTAGTAAGTGACATCTCCAAAAGCCAAAAGCAAGTGTTGCAAGTCAATGAAACCCAACCCGATGAATATTAGAAGTATTCATCCCGGGGCCGAGAAACGCTCAGCGTATACAAGCATTTCAACAGGTTACAAGACTTTGATGCGTGAAACGCCTATTAGCATAAAAGACTTGCAGGTCAACTGGAAATTTGGCACAGTGCTCGCAAAAAAACGCTGCTTCGACCCTGGGGACCGAAATCCCTCTTTCAAGTACCGGTATTTCCACACTTCATGGGAGCCATCTCCACGAGTTCGCGGATGGCTCTATTTCGCGCTCCGGAAGGTGCGAGTAAGGCGTGCTGTACCGAATACTGATTTTCCCTAGAGCCTGGCAAAAATTACCCTTCGCTCTTGAGAGGCGGAGAACATTTGGGCCGGCAACAGCACCAACAACCCGAAGGGGGGGGGTATATGAATGTGCGCAGAGGTTTAAACTAGGGTGAATTGGGTAGAATAGTGAATTGAATTTCTAGGTTTAGTACTCCTGTGAGTCTAGTTCTGGTTTGGTGCCGTCTTGATACGTCAATAGTGGGAAAGGGTCGCGGGTGGAAGCAGATTAATTTTATATCCCATCCTATGATAAGTTCTAAGATTTATGACGATTACGACGCATTACCGTAGAATTGAAATAAACTGTCTTCTCGCTAGGACGTTGTAATTGCCTCTCCTTGTAAGGTCGATGGCATATTCCCTTTTATCTGCCGCAATTGAGGGTTCGAAGATAGTTTTTTTCGCTGTGTTTCTTTCCTCCTGATCCAAAGGAGGAATCCTGGACCTCTACGAAATCAAGGCAAAGATTGCGGATTCGTTTTACTGACCTCTTTGGCCGATTCAGCATAACGACTCCAATCCGCCCCTTTCCTATAGAACGCTGTCACTTTAAATCGTAGAGCCTCGGAAATGAATCAGAGCCTTTCTTTGTACTTAGTTCCAACAGTTCGTGTTCAAATTAAGAGCTCTCATTTCACCCCCCTGCCTGTGTGGTTTTTTAGTCAGTGGCAGTTTCGTAGCGGTGAAGGTTATTAGGGCGAAGCCCTAGCAACTCTAGCTATGATAATATTATTACAAGTATTATGATAATATTATGATAATATTATCATAGATCTCGAGCATGTACTCGACTACAGGTTAGGTTTGGGGATAAGATTCGGTTTGAAAAAAGCTGATATCATAACATAACATATCATAGAGCAGAATTCCAATCTGGGTAGTGGAATTCTAATACGGGCTTGCTGGATTGAATAACGAAACCCGAATTCCACAAGTAACAATAGAATTCAGCCGGGACTCGCATTGAATGAGTTTGCGGTTGAGTTGGGAAAGAGGGAAATTGACTATCATAGCTGATCCGGCGTTCGCATCAGCAGAAGTACCATTGAACACCTAAACCATGCGAAGTCGGGACGAATTATATACAGCAACTGCCTGGGGAGGACATTATACATGGCTGGATAATTTTGTGATTGAACTTCCCTGTATAACTCTGATACCTCCTTCAATATTTGTTAGGATAAACCCCTAATGGTATTTAATTAAACGCTTCACTCTTCGTATGATACTACCTATTCAGCATCAGGGGTGGTATATTAGATCAACCGGAACACCGTGACCTTATTATCTATACTCATTTCCCTCGCCACAATCGCGCCAAAGATGGCATTTCCTTGCTGACATCTTTAGAGACTTCAAATCAAGGGCTGGAAAGCCGGAATGAATCTATCCTAGTGCGGTGAAGGGAGGCAGTGGGGGAGGCTATCCCATGGTGAACAATCCCGACGCAAGGGTGGGGGCTGAGTATCTATCATAGATGTTGGACTCTGATAGACAGCTCGTGCCTGCCCAGGTTTAGCCCCTGTCGTCAGATCTCGACGACAGGTATCGTATGTCTCTTGTATAATATAAACCCTATATAAGTTATCTAGTACCGTGGTAAGCAGCGGAAGTATCCGGTACGGGAGTACCGGTATCATACTCAAACGCTTGAGTCTGGGTTTGGTACTGCGCTACTGTAGTATGGGCACTCAGATGCGCCAAGATACTTGTAATTTGCCAGCCAATTTTTTTTCATCCATGAGTTAGTGCGCAGGCAGGTACTGTACCCACCACCTTTGTGCAGTCGGCAACGAATTTGGGTGATGAAACATCTATCGTACCCAGGAATGGATGGTCAAGGTCTGACAGCCCCGGAGGGGTTTGTTTGTGTGTGCGGTGGGGCGGACGAAATTCAATCTGGTAATTGCCGTGGAGAACCCCCGGTAAGGCAGGAAGCCCTGACATCCCTAGCATACCTGGCCCTAGAAAACTCATTTATTATGATTCGACATCGGACAAGTTCAACAAGCCTTGCTCAAGACCAATCTATCATACCTATGGTGTAGAATTTCCAGCCCCCCACCCATGCCCAAGATTCTCCTTTGCGTGATACCGGTATGGTTCGAGCGGTTTACGAACGGGCACTAGGGTAACAACTTTTCAAACTCGATAGCTTCTACAACCACGAGACTAATTCAAAAAGAAAACCCTAGGCAATAGGGAGAAGAAGGATGATAGTGGCTGGGGGGGTTAAATTACTTTCATGGTTGCAGAGTCTATCGAAATTTGAAAAAGTTGGAATCCGGTGCACTTTGTAAACACCTCGAACCATACTCCGAAGCCTTCCAGAAGAACCCCCACATACTAGTGCTAATACGACCCCCAACGGTACTATACTTCACAGGATAGCACCCACCAACCACTCACGATATATAGCCATCCGATCCCTCGAAAGATCGCCGACCAATCCACCCTTCCAGACTCCATTCGATGCCCTAATCCCCAACTCCCCTCCCTATCCCCGAGCATCCATCATCACCCCCAGTAAATTGCCTCAACCCCCACGCTCCATCATGCGATCCGTGTGGAAAAAAAAAGGAAAAGGAAAAGGAAAAGGAAAAGGAAAAGGAAAAAGAAGGCTTTTCCCCACACATGGTAAACACGGAGATTTTGAGATTTCAGGAGATTCGCCTAGCATACCGTCTGTCATACATACATACATACAGTACATGCATGTCTGCACGCGCGCACGTTAGGTACGGTGCGGGCAGGCGGTCATGCTTCCGGAGCCGTTTCACCCGCCGTACCTCCCTTGTAGACATCATGTGTATTCACGGCGACTTATACAGGTGGGAGAAGGGGACTTTGGTCTACAAGGATGGATGGGGGTTGGTAGGATATAATAGTGTGTGAAGGTCACGATGAGTACAGTACCCCATGCCGGGAGGAGCTCCCCCACCCCCCATGGTCGGGAGGAGGAGGAGGAGGAGGAGGAGTGAGCAAGTGGGTAGGTATGGTACTCGTAGTGCCGAGGTGTTTTTTAAAAAAGGGGACTGCTATTGCATATCACCAAAGTTTGGTCCTCTTGTCTGGGTCTGGGTCGTATGCGATAGCGGTTGTTGTTCGGGAAAGTCATCGACACCACGAGTGCTGTGGTGGTGGTGGTCGTACCGCTCTGGAGATGGGAAATGCTGGCATGGAACTTTTGGTGATCGTCACTTTTGGACACCCAATTCTGGCGCGTACCATGAGAACTCTTGTGATCTGCTATCCCTAATCTCTGAACCCGAGAGACGAGCACGACAAAGAAGGATTAGTGCTCACCTCACACTGTAGATCCTGAGCTCTTTAGAAGTATTGGATCTCATGGATTGATATTTGCTATTCTGTGAATATGTCAGACTTAACCCTTCATGGGCCAATGCCGTGATCTGTGCTGATAGAGTGATATCGAATTCCGAGAGTTCTCGCGATATCCTAACTCAACGGGGTCTGGGGAATGTTGAATTTCAGATTTCGTGATCTTTTCTCTCCGTCCTCAACGACAAATGCCATTCGCCGTATAAGTCAACTACACGGGTATTATCGGTTGTGGTAACTTTTAAATGTTATAGGATCTTCATGTCCAACAAGAGCGCACGACAACATCACGCGAACGCGCACTCTACAGCGCATGACATATTCTTCTTGCTTGGGACATCCTGTCCTGATAGCTGACTAGCACGAGTAGTACGTCTGCTGCAGCGCCTTGGGTAAGGCGACCACAGCGAGACTAATCGACATGATAGCCGCGGTTCAGGAAGGAGTGGACTTTTTTAGGGATGTTACGGGTGCTGTTTGTTCTTCTAGTATTACGTCCTATGGGACATGGTATGGATGCTTACAGCGCAGTAGAGGAGAGCGCAGCCGTCATGCCATACGGATGTTTTCCGCTCCAGGGATCACACCGCATCAGTCAGCTGGATTGAAAAATCGCAGCAGCTTGCATATCGAGTGATCATGCGTGAACACTTGGGTTGACGACATTGCTATGATCAAGGATGGATGTATAGCACGGTACCGTGTCGCTACTTTCCGAGCAAACTTCTCGACATATCATGGCTAATCTACGGAGCAAGTGGTCTCCTTCCCTACTCTTTTCCTCCCCTAAGAAAAGTGTGAAGCCCAGCCCACACTTTCCGTGAAAAGGTCTTCTGTCCCTCCTGAGTGGAAAAATAATATCATAAAAATAAAATTTAATAATAAAAATAATGACACCGGAACCCCGATAACTGACAATCCCTCACCCTGAGAAATCCCTCAAAAGAAGACAAAACAAATGCCCAAAATCCAAAATACCGTGCCAGACAATGATAATAGAAATACCATACTAATTATAATCATAATAATAATGATAATAACCCCCCAAAAAGGAAACAACCCCTAGCGTAAGGGGAACTTTAGTGGCCAAGGGAGGCCAGGTCATACCTATCTGGGGTATAGTAGAAAAAAAAAGAGGGCAAATTACGATTAAAGAACCCCCCCCCCAGCCCGCCGCTAACTCATCTCTGGTCCCTAGAGACTTTCAATACCGGACCTGGATTCTGCCCCCCTCGCCTACTTGCATCCCGTGAACCTAGCCCGTGTAGAGTATCACAGCAATCCGCCCCCAACTTTCGACAATTGCAGGTTGAGGTGTCGGGGATTGGGAAGGGTGGTGGTGTATTTGGATACCCATCAGGGTAAGGGTATGGATAGCCTATTGCCAGCGCCGACGGGAGGACGCCGGGGTTCCGGTAGCATTCTGTTGGCCAGCTCTGGGGGGTGGTTAATAACTTGTTTATGTTTGGTTTTTTCCAAGAGGGGAAAGGAAGGGGAAGATAATGGAAAGAGTGATTCTTACGATTACTGGAGTGGGCCTCCTTCCAGCCTCGCTGGAGGAGCTCTTTGATGGCATGCAGCCCATGGTAGTAGTTACAGGTATGTTAATTCGAGTAGAGGAGGTATGATAGGCGGCTAGGTGGAAAGTGGAATTCGGGTCTCTTTGATTCTCCGAAGGTTGTTTGGAATAGTTTTGTATTGTATTGTATTGCACAGGTCGTGAGAGGGTGGTTCCGAAGGTTGAGAATGTGTGTAAGTATGTATGAATGTGGGTATATATCGATCTCTCCACTATTCTCTATCCCTCAAAGTGATTGGAGAGGAGAGGGCTCTACCAAGCTGTTCTTATATCAACTGTCCCCTCCCAACCGCAACACAAGCATCCCAACTCAACCCGGTGGGACCCGGACCATAGGTCGGGGATGACAGCGTAGGGAGATAAGTAGGTAAGTACCATAGGTAGGTGAGGTTGGGAGATGCCTCATAACGTACAAAGCCGTCCTACCCCTTGCATATGTCTCTGGAACGTAAAAACGTTTGCTCGTTCCAATCTAGGAAGAAGGGACAACGAGGAGGCAGGTACTGGTATGCCCGCCTACCCACTTACCTACCTACCTGCAACCGTCGCTCCAGTGTGACCTTCCTTGGGGAAAGAACCTGAACTCGCTTTTTGTCAAGACACATCTTTGGCTTTTGATCGGAAGCGCAGGGGAAGAAGGAGGAGGGCAAGAGTGAGAAGGGGTTCAAGAACGTTTGCCATCTACTATCAGTTGTTCATCCAATGGTGTTAGCGGGGGTGCATCTACTAGTATACAAGATTGATCTCCTAACAGAGCGTTCCCGGGCAAAGTTACCGTTTCGGACCTTTTCTGTTTTTCTCCCGCCACATTTTCTTGTAAGTTGGCTCTTGGATCTTTTTCCTTTTTGTATCATTATCTACCGTGGGGTAGCAGAAAAGACACTAAACCCTCTGCCAGAGATTTGCCGGCTGGTAGTTCTTTTTACTTTTCTTTGCTTTAATCTTACCTCGCACGACAGAGTGTGGCTTTCTAGTAATGTATTGCACCGTACCCTAAAGGACCTCCGGCTCACTCACTCACATGCAAAACACTTACTACTAACTCGCCTTAACTTGAAAGTATGTAAGCCTTAAACAATCATCATATAAGCAGATACGAGTCCTTAAACCCCTCTGGACCAGATGAAAACAAAAAAAAAAAAAACGGGGGAAAAAGAGAAATGTATACAGTGCACTGCCGTACGTTGCCGCACGGCAGCCACACGATGACATCTAAGACATTTCTCGATGTTCTGTGTATCCGACAAAGTTAATCCAGCTTGTTGCCATAATTGATCGTTGATTGAACAGCTTACACCAACAATAATTTTTTTTCCGTGGGTTACAACACAACCCAGAAGTTGTTCAATTATTATACAACTATTTTTCGGCCAGTGAAACACCTAGCTATTGTAAGAAACATATCGAGGCTCAAGCAGTTTCGAAGCCTGCGTGAACTTCTGAAATCAGAAATTTCCTAAATAAGTACTCTTACTGTACCCCTCTATGTCGGGTGTCAATGAAAGCCCGGGCGCTTAAACCGAATTTCTAAGCTCTTACACACAAGCAATTCCACAACATGAGGCTCCCAGATCCATCAATAGGTAAACGCGATTGTAGAATATAGATCCCTAGATTCTTGGCTGCTTGAACATATGGTTTGGTAGGGGGCTCATGGGGGGTTGGCACAGTGGACCTGAATTGCTCATAATATTATATTCTTTTGACTATTTTGGCGTGGTTTTGGTGGTGGCAACGACAAGCGATGAGTTGTCACAGTACCGTATGTACGAGTGCGATGGTAGTAACCCTTTAGTGCTGGGACAAAATAGCACGAAATATGCACATGTACATGGGTTTATGTGCAGTTATCCGTGATTCATGACGGTGCATTAGCAAAAATGATACTGCGACTGATTAGTTAACTATTGGGTTGATTGGTGATGGTATCCTTCCCTTCAGTCCACTTCCCTCCCTCGCCCCAAGACCGGTATCATACCTATATTCGGCCTCTTTTTCCTTTTCTCTTTGTCGGCCCCAGACCCGAGGCAAGTTTCCCCTTTTGGCTTCTCCCGGCACCGCGGGAGGAGGAAAAAACCTAAAAAACTCACCTCCCATACAGACGCCCGAGTATAATATTATACGAACACGAGGAGCATACAGTCCACTACAGGACTTAATTCTCACTCCCTCGAGACTGAAAAGCCCGATTACAGACCAGGGCACTCCCAGTCAGACACCGTAATACAACACGGTGTTCTAAGTACTGTACCGGTACTCGAGTAAACTCTCCGTTCAAATTTCAACCCCTCCCTGCAATTGCAATAATGCGGGAGACTTGTCCTGCCCCCCTTGAACATGCACCAAATGTATGTGTCACAATCAATCGTTCCTATCCATGGTTTTGGTCCGAAAATCTCCCGCCCCCTGTCTTCCTCCCTACTGCATCAGTCCACCCATCCATGATTCCCGACGCCATGTTGATGTTTTTTTCCCCTTTACTTCCCCTTCTCTCCCGTTTTGCGAGATTTGATAGGCCTCTGGCGGAGCTGTACTTGTATCCCGCAAGCCCGGCGGGATAATAGATCTGGCGATTTCGAAAAAAGCCCCCACACCCCCCCGCGCGCGGCTGTTGCTGAAAACCCAACAACTACCGATAAGGCACAAACCGTCCGCCCATAAGACCACACTCCCACTAAGTTCTGTTCTTCAAGGGCCTACAACACGAGAGAACACCGAGACATGTTAGGAAGCATAAACCCAAGACAAAAGCCACCAAGGATTTTTGTTGCCGTAGAGCACCGATTTGCAAGACAAAGGGCACCAGCAAGTAGGTAATCAAACATCACTATCTATTCAACACGGCTTAGTGGTGTCGTCGGTTCAATCCGCAAATGCGATTCTGCGGATGTTCAATGCAAAAGAAAAGTGACCACCCGAATTGGCTATAACCTGTCTATCGGGTTAACTATGTACTGTACTGTACCGTCACAAGACCAACTTTGTGCACAGTACCGGTATGATAGCCATCAAACTTCAGTACACAATCCCCAAAGGAGAGGTTTGAGTATTTTTTCCGCACCGAGGTTCCATTGCATAACGCTTATTTCAAATAGGAAAAAAAATGAGTAGTAACAGAACAGAATACCCCTTTTTTCCTGCAGGCAAGCGTATCAATAGCACTTGAGAATTGGGGGGAAAAAAGAAGATAGACCGCCAACAATTATGTCAAACCTTAAACACCCTGCCGCCCATACCAGGGTGAGCGCTTTTTCTACCGGGGATTTATTTATCTAATTCCGGGCAGTTCTTCAAGTGAAAGCTCTTCAGCCTCACAAATGCCTCGAAACCAAACTTGCTCAGTGTTACACCTCTTCCCGAATCCTTCCAGCCGGTCCATGCAAGATCCTATGTATGACGCAATTCCATCAGTCAGTCAGAGACACTATCATGCTTTTATACAGTAAATTCACACGTGAGGTGCCAATAAAAAAGATTGACTTAATAAGGAGAGAAAGGGCGATTCCACGGCGCTGTGAAACCAACGACATTTCTGTTGATCCCAAAAGTAGAACCCGTCTCCGAAGCAGTTGAGAGAGGTATGGTAAATTCTTAAGCAAACAAAACTTGTCGTAGCTATAAAATATGACTTGTAACGATACGCGGAGAATAAAGCCCTAAAAGGCCCCTAGAAGGGGATCTGGAACGTACCGGACTAGGGTAATCACAGCGATTGACAAACACTGTTCCTGCTTCGACCCGTTCCACCAACCGTTCTCCGGTCTCAGTGTCCTTGGTCCAGATACTAGCCGTTAGGCCAAGTTGCGAGTCGTTCATCAGCTTTACAGCCTCTTCATCATTGGAAACCTTCATGACAGGAATTGTAGGCCCGAATGTCTCCTCGGTCATGATCCGCATACTGTGGTTGCACTCGGCCAAAAGCTCTGGTCTAACAAATGTCTCACCCAGCCGGACACCTTCGGCAAATACTGATTTCGGAGTAAGATTTACGGCGCCTTTAGCCTCCGCGTCTTTTATATGTTCGGAAATAGTCTTTGCAGATTTGACCGAGACAACAGGACCGATCTGCGTGCTCTTGTCAAACGGATCCCCGAGCTTGTAGCCTTCCAAGACCTTGACCACCTCTTTTAAGAAATCGTCATAGACACTCTCATGGACATAGACCCGCTCAATTGAGCAGCAGCTCTGGCCGGAGTTAAATACGGCACCGTCTACGATGTTTTCCGCAACCCAAGCCAGGTTCACATCCGGACGAACATAGGCTGGGTCTTTCCCTCCGAGCTCGAGTCCGATGGGGACGACTCTTGATGCAGCTGCCTTCTGGACCGCAATTCCCCCAAACACAGATCCTGTGAAGGCGATTGAGCGGATATCCGGATGAGAAACAAAATACTCGAGCGCCTTAGGGTTTCCACAGTGAACTGTCTGTAATACGTTCTCTGGGAGGCCTGCTGCGCTGAATATCGAGACAATGTGTTCCGCTACTGTGGGTGTTTGTGGGGACGGTTTCAGGAGTAGGGTGTTCCCAGCTAGGATGGCTGGGACAAGCGAGTTTATCAAAATAAGGTACGGGTACTAGAATTCGCCAATCAACTATCCGCCCTCAGGAAATTTCAAGACGGCGATTTGAATGTTAAGCGATAGATAGACTCACGTTCCAAGCGAAGATTACCAAGATCTACAAGACTCAGAAAGTTAGCACAGGAATCATAGCAACTCAGTCCGGATCCCAACCGGCAATTATTGACGCGAATATTGGAGAGGTCCTACCACTCCCAAAGGCTCCTTTCGGATGAATCTTCTGAACCCCTCCTGCTCTTCACCGGGGGAATCCTTCAAAGCCTCATCGGAAACCTTCAAGAGGTATTCTGCCCTCATCTTTGCAGTCGACACCTCCGAGCCAGTGTAAGCGATAGGTCTCCCCATTTGCTCTGTCAATTCCTTAGCTAAGAGATCGCTCTTGCTGGATAGGATCTCTAAAGCTTTCCTGACGATCTCCTGCCGCTTCTTCAGGGGATGGGTATGACGAAAAGTCGAGAAGGCATGATTGGATTTCTCGACTATCGACGGGAACTCTTCGGCTGAGACTCCCTCTCGGATCAGCAATGGCTGGCCGGTTATAGGAGAGATTGTGGTTATAATTTCTTTGCTCATCGGAGAACTTTGTTAAAAGATGTTGAACTGAGGATACCGGAAGAGAGTTTGCTTTTGGTCTAGGAGGTCCAGTGATGAGGAGGGGTTAACCGTTGCGTAACAACCACGTTACACAACTCACTGTGCCCTAAAACCCGGTCCCAAGGCAGTTAGAATTATACAGATATCTGCTTGTAATACTCCCGCCATAGACATCACCGAAGAGGCCACAGGCTGCTGGTATTATACCAATACTAAAATACCGCAGCCCATGATACTATTAAGCAGGTAGACTATTGTACTGGTAAACAGGTAGACAATTTTTCTAAGTGATTTGTGCTTCGCCAGTAGATCTACATCAAGTTGAGTTTGATATAAGTATTGAAATAGCATTTCCCTTTAGTACTACACGTACAGTACAGTACATATACCCGCCTAGCCCTAACTCATAATTGGTGTCCCCAGCAGTTCACCAACAACGCTAGCCCGCAGCACCCTAGCGCTCCTGTCAGTTTTCCATGAAATGGTGAAGCCCGCGATTCTCTATCGTTTATTCTTCGTCCATCCGGCCCGACATGATAGCAGGGACATCCCCATATGAAATTAAACCCAGGAAGTTTTCTGCACCCCAAGCTTATGATTAACTTTCAAATAAACCCACGGGTAAAATCACTCGAGTGAAGTGATTATCCTGTAGATTCTAGGATACACTGCCCAAGTGCCAAATAGACGCGCCAAAAGACCACATTGAAATTAGTGCCCCGTCCAGATGATACGTTCACTTTCAATCCACTCGCTTAGCTTCTTGCTTTTTTCCCCAAATCTTTCGTGACCACCATTCTTCTCTTTGTATATCTTCTTGATATCCCTCACGAGGTCCTCAATGTCGCTCCCCCCATCGCAATCCTTCCATTTTCCTCCGTCCCTAACGCACCGCTTCTTCCCGTCAACCCTGACGGTGCAACTTGTCTCTGCCTCGAGCGCTCTGCTTCTCTCCACGCTATTTCTCAACATGCTCAGTCCACCATCAGGTCCCATATCCGACGCACAGTCATTTAACTTTTGGAAGTCAATTCCATTCTTATCTGCACATCCTTCAACAAATTCTCGTTCCGGGATATTTTTGAAATCGTGTATGAGGCAAAGAGAGAACGGTAAGTACGTATGTGCAGGAGGAGGCGAAGGAGGTGTGTTGATCTTCGCGCTACATAGATGTAGAATATTGCCGAGGCATTCTGAGGGGCCGTGCATACAAAATACACCATCATCCGCTGTAGGTCTGGAAATCTTGGTTAGTGAATACCAAAGAAGAACTGAGTGGCCAAAAAACACCGTCCGATGAAGCTCATTTGGAAGTCCACCAATGATTCGATCTCCTCAAGTGTGGGCGCAATGAGCTGTTCTAGACAATCTCTGGCATCCGGGCACTTGGACATTATGTGGATCTCGAGAGGAACTTTGATCTCGGCTGCAAGACCCGGCGCCCTCAATGATTGTTGGTTATCCACATTATGGTTCGGGGGATAGTCGCGGGTAAGAAAAGAAGCCAGGGCCCCAGGGTCAGGGGTGGCGATATAAGAAGTGTAGAGAATTACGACAACAAGAATGAACGGGATAGCCACGCGAGAAGAAGACATGGTGAGGCTGCGGAATTGGGGTAAATTAAAGGAGTAGAATAGAGGGGGAAAAAAGGGAGGAAGGAGAGTATGGAGCATTCTGGGTGATGAATTACAAAGCTCCGTATGACAGGGTAATGACGTATCTTGGCAAACCCAACGGCCGAATCTGCCCGGATCACAACCAGACCACTTGGACAGAGAGTCCGACGCTATAGTCTACACCGTGACTCAGACCATTCAGCACATCGCTGAAGTCGAGGGTAGTCTGCTCGAGTGCTGTACATACTCGAGTACATAAAACCAGAGCAAAATGCTCATCGTAATTCCGTTTTGTGCACCATATCTACAAGCTCAGTTCCCAGGCAGAGAAACCAAAACCGGAACCCTATCTCCGATCAGAGCAATGTATTATATCTGCTCTGGAAACCAGAAGCTCTGAGGAGAATTTTTTTTTTTTTAACCCTTTCGTGGTCATACAGTGTCACAAAGGATCACCACTAGTATTCGTGCCGGCGAACGACCATATGCCCTCCCCTTAAATTGAGATAATTCGATAGGACCCTAAGAATGCGGAACGTCATGTTCCAAGCACCCTACCCTCTATGATACTAGTAGCATTACCCAGTTCATGATTTGTCACTCGCAATACAGGCTCGACAAGTTCTAACGTAAATCACCGGTTTCCGGGACAACACGGTGCACCGGAACAGAGTTCTAACTACCAAAGTAGAAGAGAAATTCAATTGTAACTTTGCAAGAAAAAATAATAAAAATATTCCAAAGCCACTCTGAAAAAGAGAAAATATAGGAGAGGAGGCAGTAGGAGGAGGAGGAAGGTGGAAGGAAAACTAGATTTTTAAACAAATTAGGTATAGTTAAAAGTAGTGAGGAGAGGAGAAGAGGGAAACAAACCTGGAAAAAAGAAAGAAAAAAAAGTCAAAGGCTAGTGCTTTGAACGCAGCTTCATATGGAGTGGACAGTCTGGCATATGGGTGCAGGTAATGAGAGGTCGGAAGGGAGTATCAGAGGAGCAGCGGTGGCGAGATGTGTAGGTATTTTGACAAGGATTCCACAACGCATCGGAAACCATCTCAACGGTCTCTGCTGTGGCCAGAATTGGAGAGGTTGGTATAGCTTCTGGAGATAAAGCAAGCTGAATATGTTGAGACTCTCGGGGGAGTGAAGGTTCTGGATGAGGGGTGCCTGGTAGGATGATAAAGGTGGTAGTTTTTTTCTTCTGTTGCCGTGGCCTTTTGGGATGGCTGTCGAGCTCTTCGCAGGCTTTTCGCAAACCAATAAGCTCCTTGCCTGTCAGAATATGGGCCTTTGAGAGCTGCTTCCTGTCTGTCTGAGTATTGTAGGTCTTTTTCTGCCGTAAGCCATTACACACCTTTTCCCTGATCTCTTTCTCAGCCATAGAAAATAGAGCTGCATGGCTAAAAGATTTAAGGATTCCCTTAATCTTTTTAACTGAAGCCCCATTATCAATAAGTTGGTTTACAGTGTGTAGCTGACTGTGTATATCTCGTGAGCTTTTTGGTGTGCGGAAGGTTTTAGAAGGGAGGGTGGAGTTTGTTGAAAAAGGGTTTCGGTTGTTATCTCTAAGCTTCTGCTTGGTGTATACATGCTATGGATTAAATGGTACAATACCAGTAGTAGCGAAGGACTGCTCAATATTTCGCTTAGTAATTGCTAGAATGCGAGCATCATGTAGCAGAGGAATAAAAACTGACTTCTTGATTCCCTTCTCACTATCCCGGCTATAGTTGTCGACCTCACAGTCATAGGAGTTCTGCAATGGGCTAAAAATTTCCATATCTAAGAGTTGGAGAAGGTGTGTTGAGTGCGATGGAAGACAGAATAGGATAATATTTTTTTGCTTACAGAAGTTGACAAACTCCCAGGTGATATGGGAGCCATGTCCATCTAGTATGAGTAGTCGTGGGAGGGGGGCTATGGAGGCTGTACATGGCTCAAATAATTCAGTAACCCATTTTAAAGCAACCACATCATCTGTCCAGCCATTTCGAGAGAATGAAAAGCGGTAATTAGCCATCGTAGTTGTTAAATTCGTGTACCAGTCCTTGTATTGAGCACTGCCTTTACTAATCACCATGGGTGGAAGTGCATAACTAGCGGCACAAATCGTTTCAACCACAGTCACCATTTCTCGATTGCCTTCTTGAGTGACTGGGGGGTTTCTTCGCTTTCGGTGGCAGATAACCTTCACTCGTGCTGCAATCCCCATCAGGAACCCTTTCTCATTCATATTGAAAATCTGAAAGGGCTTCAGATTGTGTGCTTGAATGATTCGGGAGAGTTTGGAAAAATAGTCTTTTAATAGCTGTGGACAACTGGCATGTGCCCTCTGACAGTCCAATTTTGTATTAAACTTAGTAGCCATATCAGGATGACGGTCCAGAAATCTTGTAATCCAATTTTTCCCTAAACTCTTTTGCTTATCTCCTGTTCTCTTTTCATAGAGAAATAGCGCTATACTTTTGACCATATCTAACTGTGGTGGAAAACCCCGGTTATCCTGCTCCTTACACCATGCCACAATCGCTTTCTCCTCCAAGTTGGTAATTAACTGATTATCCACCTGTGCGATATGGCGACTGGTTCTCTCTCCAGTGTAGCAGTAATAGAGAGTTGATTTTGGAATATCAAAAACCTCTGCAGCAGCCCCAATGCTAGCCTGCCGACCTTCCTTTAGAGACCGAATCGCAGCTGTAATACGTGTCTCACGACCTATAGTATCACGCTTCTTGACCTTGGGCATTGTTGTGTTTTGGTGGCGGTTGTTGGGTTTTCGAGCGGGGTAACTACATTCTGAGGTTGTTTAATTTTAGTGTGATTGCGCCATTCCGCTTCCGGGTGATGTTCCGGATCCACGTGATTTACGTTAGTCATGCCACTCGAGACGCCCGACTAGCAAATCGGAAGCAGCGCCCCGTCCGAGATTATCGATGATAAACATTACTTTCAGCACTCCCTTATTACAGACCTGCCAGTGCATGGGCTTGTAATGACCTTTAGTTTCCGTCCCCGATCATTACGTTGGGTCCTTCGTCCCCTCTAATGTTCCTAACCCCGGATCGACCAGCCGAATTCTTGTCGGTCCCGCGCCACGACCAAACTGCCTTAGGGCAATCTGGGCAGCGCAGGCTAGCTTGCTACGAGTTGTGCAGCGCAGGGTGGGTGGGTTGAGCTTGTTTTTGGGTTTGGGTTGGGCATTGGGTCGTCTTGTTCTCGGTGGCTTATTTGGCAGGCTTGTTGTACGGAATTTCCCCAACATTTTCTTCTTGGACCCCCCCCACACTTGTGATTCAAACGGATGTTGTTTGATTGGTATTTTCTACTTTCCCTGTAGTACCTTTCATTAAGGTTAAGGTAAAAATTTAATATGAAAGTTAAGAGTGCACGAGAGCTAGCCCTTCTAACAAACCGTGATCCGCAAATTTATTTGATACCCTCCCTCCAAATAAACCAAAGAACAAACAAGTGACACCCATTCAACATACTTTCAATACCTGTTCAGCACCAGGCGTATTTGGCGTCATCCCTTTCGGCAAAGAACATGAACACGGCTGCGGAAACCATCTCTCCATCACACTCTATACACACACCCTCCTTTGCACCTCCCACATGGTCCTCTTCGACTAGGCCCTTCTTTTGTCGATGCCCAATACCATTCCTCACCATAGGTCCGTCGTATCATATGCCAAATGCCTCTGCGAAGTGGAAACCCTTTCGCGAATATAGAATATAGAACCTTTGTATAACTCTATTCCCATTCTCTCACCCAAACATGCACTGTATCATCCTTCGAAGCTTTCCCATAAGGATATACACAGTTTTAGTCTACCCTGAAGAGTTGTTCCCAGACACTGGTTAACTCGGCTCTCGTGTGGGAGAGTTCCCAACACTCAGGTTGGAGAAACGGGACACCGAGGTCGCGGAAAATTATTTAGTGGCCGAAGCAGAAGCCAGGCCAGTGTAGCTGTTTATTGGTTTTCCATGCCTCCACGCAATTTTCCTAAGTCTGTACAGATTCTTGTTTCCAAGATTCCCTTTGCGGTGGAGAGAGAAAGGCAGAAATAGGGGAGATAACCCGGATCCACTGGGTCAGCTCGAGAATCAATGGGTTGTCTCTGCGGCGATCGTGTTTACTCGTGGTGGTGAGCGCGCCATCGTGGTCTTCCATCAGGTTATCCAAGGATATCTACTGCGTCCGCCTTCCGCACTGCCGACTTCGCCTCTTGGGTGCACAATAGGGGTCTCCAAGAGAGGCCATTGGGATCTGAAAGAAAATTTCTTTTCCTATGTCAGCACACGCCCTCGGAAGCAGGGGGATTGGGCTGGGCCATTCGCAGTAGAGTATCATACTGGGATGCAGATTTCATTCAGGCATGATAGGACTTATCACCAAATATACGAGTGATCGCTGATGACTAAAAACGCCATGGGCCAGCATCCGATAATAGCAATTAAAAGGTTATCGTACTGTATATCTCTAACAAAAACATCGCATGGGGGGATAGACATCCTGTATTATAGGATCCAGCGAGATACAGGCTAGCACTCCAGTAAAAAAAATACCGATTTTAACCTTAAACAAATCATCTGAAGCTATGGTACTTAACCACCCCCAAGCACTCCTAGGCTCAGTGGCTTGCAATTGGGACATAAGAGTCCATATAAACACACAGCTTCCCTGCTAGTCATAATGGACTCCGTCCTCTTCACAGACATACTGCAAAATCATCTCACACGAATGATATCGTCTCATCTAGCCTTCACATCAGTCCACCCTTCCAATACCCCCCCCCCCTTCATAAAATCCCAGCTCCTCGCAAGCCCTAATATTTTCCTGTCAAACATAAGCCCTGAAGCCCTTCTCAATTCTGGAAACTGTAAACCCGGTATTCTCAGGGCAATTTCTCAGCGTCTCCTCCTCGTTCAACTCCCCCAATACGGCCCCCGAACATAGAGGATTATTCAGGTGAACGTGCCTATAGTTCCTTTCCCCCCACCATCTGGGTGGAGACTCTGTATATGGCGAACGAGCGGGTGGAGTGCGCATCCGGGAAACTAGGTGTGTTTCCTTCCATGTTAATCGTTTACACTTCGTGTAGTGTTCTTGTTGATCCCGTCCTAGACCAGTTCAATTGTTTTAAAGAGCCGTCGACGGCTTAGATTTTCACGAGGTGACTGAGGCTCAGGGTGATGTCCTCTGGGTTCGCCCGGGCTGCAGGCGTTGATGAGTGATGAGGATGGCTAGAGAAACCCGTTGTTGGAAATGCTAAGGAGAGGTTGTAATAGCCTGCTGCTTGTGTGCATCCTCCGGCGTCACTCTCGTACCTGCTGGCGGCATTGTTGGGATGTTTGGTGAATGCTACCTTGTGCTCCCCAACCTTTGCAAGGTGCCCTGGGTATTGAGTTTTGGATTTAGGAACTATAAGAAGAGATTGTGGAAGAGGACGGGTACCTAGGGGGAGGTGAAGCTTGAAAGCTTACATTTGAATATCGATATTGCAACTCTGAAGACTTTACTAACCGTGCGTATATTCCGCCAGCTGGATGGCGAATACATATCTTGAGAATATTGCTGGGACCCGCAAACTCGAGTCGGCTGGATAGTGCCAATAGATCTCTCCATCGCCGAGTGAGAGAGGTGTGAGACCGAAAGTTTGCAGAAATATGCCCATGCGGCGTTTAGCTATGGCTTCCCATTGCACTATCGACTCACCTCTCCATAGCTAATCCCATCCCATGCACAGTTCTCACTCGAGCCCTCACAATCAGCCAAGATGGAAACCCTTGGTTGATCGAGTTTCCTCAGATAAAATTGCGGCATCCCATGCTGGCTCAACAGCTAAGTAACGTAAGAGCCAAGCATTAGTACCTCAGCCGGCTGAGGCTCTACACACTTAGATGGGTTTTTATGTGGTGAGATGACAGGACATTCAGGACCTGTAGATCTGATTTTGCATTGGAGCTGAGTTACACACCAAAAGACTGTCCTCGAATACATGAGCAGCTTGCTTTCGCCCCCCAATATAGTAGGATCCCTCGAAACTCACTATCAGATTATCAGCGGAAATCACCTCCTTGGCCCACGATAAATCTAGTTTGACAGGTTAACAGGGTTGCGAACACCAGTTTCCAAGATCCAGATGGCTCAGGATATAATATTCCAGGTCAGGAACGCGCCAATCCCTCTCGGGAGCTATGGTCTCCAAATCCAGAGATTAGAAACCCGCAGGAGATGGCGGATTATAAGAATTCTTGCAGCAGTGTCTGACCCCAAAAAAACCTGGAAATGTGGAAACTATTCCTCGAATCGCAAGGTCCGCATCCACCCCGAGTAAGCCTAGAAAGTCTCTATGGCAGCCACCCCACCTCCCGTACGATACTACAAATATCATACTACAAGTACAACAACTCCAACCACCTCTATTGCAATAGGATTTGGGGGCAATATGTGTGGAAAGTTAAACGTAAAAATGCAGACCTCGACGTACTAAAGTAATACTGGTGAAGGAATATCTCAGGAGAGAATGAAGGAAGAATTACTTGAGGCATGAGAGGAGTTGAATCAATACTGATAGCTGAGCGCTTGCCTGTCAATGGTAATAGTAATTACCATGGATAATCTGTTTATAAAATACATTCGTTTGGACTATTTAGCAAGTTGGTGATACAAGTAGGTTGTTGAGCTATGGTACTTGTATCATAGTTGAGGATGGGCTTAATCGGTTGTCATGGAGGTTTAAGGGGCTTGTTCACGAGTATGCAAAAGTCAGAAGCACAGTTGCTTACTCGAGGGAGGCCCTGTTAACGACCGTTCCGTTCCGTTTTGCGGCCGTTTTCCATACAAAAATGGTGGTCCTTCCGTTTTGAAACGGTCACTTGGTAGGAGTAGAAGCACAACAATCTTCGTTTCCCAACTCTTTGATAATGGCGTTTAGCCCAGAGGAATGGTTCGTGCTAACCAAAGCCTACCCCGGATTTTTAGTGATTTTCAAATAATTATATTCTCTCTCCCAACAAAGATATAAAATTAAATACAAAAAAACCTCTATATTGTATGATAGAGAATGTCAAGGAGAATAATCTAGTCGTTGTTTCACCATAAGTAAAGTTCCTCACACCCTGGTATAATCATTTGAAGTGGGGAATTTTGGGTGGGAAAAAGGCCGTTTCCACATACAAATAGGGCCGACCCATTCGAAACTTACTGCCGCATGCAAAAAGGTTTTTTCAACCTAACTTAGGGGCTGGATGCCCTTATTATCCTAATATTATTATTATCATAATATTATGATATTACTGGTAATCAAACTGAGAGGACAAGTGGCCCGGTTTTAGTTGTCTGGCACTAATCAAGTACAAAAGCGGCAGTACGGTTGGAGAATACCTGCTGTCAAGTTGTGCATTCACCACCACCATCCCAACCACCACTGTTATGAACACAAAATCATGACGAATGTGACTCCAATATTCAACGAATTTCTTTCCACCCATCCAGCAGTCGCTGTGATCCCTCCAGACCGAAAGCCCCCTCCACCCAAAGATGAGTTTCTCAAGGAGGCACTCCGAATCGTGAGGGCGCACCCTCCTCTGACGTAGCCAAAAAGTCTCAACAGCTAACACAAATATTCCAGGAATCGCACATATCATCCTTAGCGAAATATCTTCTCTCTATCCGACGGGCGTACCTCTCTACAACCTCCGGTCGGCCGAATCCTTCTCGAGTGACCACCTCCAGCTCCGCTTCATTACTCGCTCGTAACAATCGGTCAACATCGCTTACAGATGCACAACGTGACGCCATCGATGCGGAGACGAAGGGCGTTATTCAGGAACTCTTGACTGTCATATCCCGACTAGAAAGCACTGAGAAGGTCAGGGCGCAGACGGAAGAAGCCCTGCTCCGGAAACGCTACTCTTCAGGGTTGCGCGGTATCTTTCGTGACGAGACGGAGGAGCGAGAAATGGAGGAGGATAAACTTAGGACGCTGAGCGTTCACAGAGAAGGGGTGCTGTGGTTACTAAAAACAGGATTGGAAAAAGCCAGTGAATTGCAGAGAGGGCAGCAGGAAATTCGGCTTCAGCGACAGGTCGAAAGAGGGAAGAGCATCTTGTGCAAGGCTCCGCCCGGCTTTCCGCCACCGAACCATACAAGTTTGCCAGTGACCAGCTCTTCTAGGTCCGTAGCCCCAACGGGGAGAAGTGTCTGGTTAGAAGACGAAGAACGGAAGAATATAGAGAATATTCTTACGGAAGAGCAACTTCAACTCTTTGAGAAGGAGAACGGAGACTTGATGAAGCATTATGAAGACACTCTGGATCAAGTCAAGTAAGCCCTTGCCAATACCCTTTCTCTGTTAGGCATAGAGCTGATCGCTACCTCCCTTAGGTCCGCAGAGAAATCTCTCATCGAAATTTCCTCTCTACAAACTCAGCTAGCGACAAACCTGGCCACCCAGAATGCACATATAGACAACCTCGTTGTTGATTCAATGTCGACCACCGAGAACATCCAAAGGGGAAACAAAGAGCTGAAGAAGGCAGGAGAAAATATCTCGATAGCTAGGTCAGCGTTCTGGGGTACTGTAGCGTTTTCCGGAGTTGTTTTCATTTGGGATTTGTTCATATAATTTCTATGATAATTTCCTTCCCCCACGCTCGAGGCAAGGGCACTTACAGCTATTCACGCTATGCCAATCTGTATTCTTTGCTTGGTGGTTTGTGCTCCTTCTATTCCTAGGTGTCCCAAACTCATTGATTCCAATGCGTGGACCGGGCCTGCGAGAATGAGCCAGTAGAATAGCAGTTTCTTCCACACTTACCCGACGGGGAAGTGTGCCACCATCCCACATAGAAAATCGAGCTTTTCACCAGCAGGTATCCCAACAACCAGGTCTCTAAAGAACAAGATCGAATAGGCAATCGATATATGATAGAGCATAACATCAGGTAACATGTCTGTATAAACAATAACTCTTTGAATAATTGCAGCCCACCAAGAGGAGGTTATTGCCCCTACCTAATCTCCACACCCAAATCTTGCCCCAAGTCTTGCAGAGGGCTAGAGCAGTATTCACAGCTCTTTCAATTGGAATCTGAAAACTGTGTTTTAAGGGATGAAGACTTCATGTTCTGAGTTTCCAGGAGCCACTTCAGTTGTAGTAGGGGTGAGATGGGAGGTGATCCAAAATGTTCACCATTACCCAGAGAACAGCTAGAGCAAAACCAGCAATATCATAAATACCACAAGAGTGGGAAAAATTTGAGCTGTCTTGTGATAGATTACCCAAACACCACTTGGCCGATCCGAAAATAATTACCTCAAGATTTCTTTTTAAATGGATTAACTACTCGAGTATTTAAGCCTTAGTAATGCTTTAGGTGTTTTATTTTACTTCTTCTCATTATGATTGTGGAGTAGCTGAAAAAGTTGATTTTGCTGTGTTCATAGTTCGTGATTCGGATAGCTATGATACATGTGGAAAAATCATCAATCCTTGTCGTGGCCATCTCTCCGATTGAAATCGCGCTTACCGAAGGCAGTGGGGAATAACGGCCGGGTAATTCGCACTCTTTGCCCTGTGCCCGAGTGATCACCCGAGACCATTCTCAGCCTTGAGGCTCTTATGCCAACACCTTGAACCTGCAAGTAACTTAGCATATAAGCCTGCTGAATTTGTTTCATCCATCAACAGCTCGCGGAATACCAGCCAACAGCTTCTCTCTCAGTGAAAACATCGCTCGAGTTTCAATAGAGGTGGAGGGGAGGATTGCTTCTTCGAGAAATAAAATCACGAGGGTTTTCTCTTCCTAACCATCTCTCTCTTCGTCCGAGCAGATCAGCCAAACTCGTTGGCAAGTCTCGCTGGTCTGTCTCCCCACTTCCGCGCCCTCTGCGTGGTCACTCCTGGTCGTAACACCCATCGCTTTTTGGAAATACTACTTCACAAACTCTCACAGGACGCGCTGTCCACACTCACTTCCCGGTTCGAATAACATTGACACCCCAGCGGGATTTGAGAATGGTATTGCCCGACGAATCTCCCCTAGTTCTATCTCTTCACTGGTCAGACGGTGTCACAACATGGCAGGACGGCGCAAACGGCCCAACGGATGACATGCTAGATACAACACCAGAGGCCAATGGCGATCAAGATTACTTTCGTCCTGTAGAACGCTATAGCCCTAAGGAGATCCAGTGGCTTCAGAAGTTAGCAATGTGGCTAATAGAAACTCAAGATCCGGAGCTCTTCAAGGGAAGAAAGTTTGTTTTGGCTGAACTACCAGCTGGCTACCGGCTCTATGAACATGTTAGAGTGCCAGGAGCTGTGGGTTATACCCTTGTCCCTTTCTGCTCAATCCCTTTAGCTTATAACTAATTTTACGCAGAACTCGTCAATAAAAGCGCGTACAGACACATACCTCTACGGCCACCCTAAAGGTCCTCGAAAACGCTACAGATCGATTACAGAATTTAGACAGCATTTTCTATGGCTGGCCTCCGACACGAACAGGAACCCCAAGAATTGCGAGTGTAGGATTTGCTGTGGGAAGAGTGAGGTTACGGCAGAGCCAATTGTGGATACCCCTGCTCAAACCTCGGCCATAAGCACGAGGGGCGCTGCCGCCAAAGAGCGAGCTGCTGTCGCTGCGCAAAATGCATCCCCTAGAGCGAAGGTTGCCAGGAGAACTGCTACAAATACAGCTCTGGCTGTGGCATCCCCAGCTCCGACAGCTCCTCGCCGATCAACGGCCACAACAGTGAACACTCGCTCGAGTAGCTCTACACCTGCCCCTGCCCTCCCAACCGCTGCACCATTTCATCCACACCATATGTCTTCTTCACACACCACTCTGGAACGTGCACTTGACGCCGCTCCAGGGAAAAACATTTTTCGCCCTGGTGAGTTGGTCTGGTGCCACTGTACGGAGGCTTGGTCTTTGGGCGTTATAGTAGCTCGACCCGACCCCGAGTCGCTTGGTTATACTGTCCAAGTTTTAAAGTCTCCATTAGAAGCTGAGATGTCAAGACCTTATCCCGGGATTACGCTCAGAGGATTAAGGCCCTGGCTTGCTTGGAGCACTCCCGAAATCACAATACCATCCTTGCGCACTAGCATGGATTTTGAATCCATAAACTGGGACCAGTTTCGAGATGTTCGTGGTCTTGAAGTTGATGCTAGCATTTTAAAGTCTAGGGATATTGATACGTCTTATTGCTTAGTTGATAAGATCGACTACCCCCATGCCAATTTCTATGCCGGCGTCTTCTACGGGGCCGAGAAGATCTGGATGGGAGAGATTGTCAGGCTGAAAAGACATGCTGTCCCTCAAGCGAACCTAACGGGTCTCGAAATCATGATAGTAGTGAGCATTCAAGACCATCGAAAACAGCCCCCGAACAAGACCAGAACCTTTAGCACGGACATAACAGTCATGGGTGATATCTACGAATTCGTCACTTACCCATTCCCCACCTCGCCGCCTCCACAAATCCCCCAGTGGCTCCCGCCAAGGCTAATCAACGAAACAAAACTTAAGAACAAAGTCACTTCGCGCGCCTCCAGCAACCCAACAGTGGGAACCTGGCGCTGCATTCAAAACGGGTATTCGGTAAAACTGGAGGACATCAAGGGGAGATGGTACGAGTCTTCAATCCTCATACCAGAACTCAAAGGCATCCAGAAATTCACCCAGAATGTGCAAGGCGGGAAATGGGATGAATTAGCAACTCAGATGAACGAGATGGGAAATGCAGGACAGGCTCCCGCTCGTGGGTGGCTGTGGAGCGCTAGACGGGATGAGGTTCTTACAAAAGCCGTTCCCAGAGGCTTCGCTCTCGAGAAGGATTCTGCCATGAATAGTCAGGGCGCGCAGCCCGGATTTGCGGTTCAGATTTCGATACAGCAGGCACAACAGCAGCCTCCAGCTGTAGCGGCCCCAGCAGAAATGGTGGACTTGACCGGTGAAGAAGACGACTACGTGCCTCAGGAGGACCAACAGCCCAGTGATGATGAAGCACTCACGAGGCAGATGGAAGCGGATGTCGCAAGCTTTTTTAGAACGGAACCTGTGGATTCATTTTACGGTAGTTTGTAGAGGGTAGTGAAATATCTGACCTCTTTTCCCTCCTTTTTTTTTTTTTTTTGCAATTTTACAATATTCTCGTTACAGCACGAGACCTATCTCTACATGTTTGAACGTTTTCGGGTGATTTTAAAACTCTTACCCCCATTTGTATTATCATACCACACCCTTTTCCCTCCCCATCCCCTTTCCCTTTTTGAATCACTATACTACCTTTTTTTCTCCCTTTATTACCTTGCCACCTTGGGAGTTTTGGCATCAAATTAAAAGCATGCGGTATGATTTGAGAGATATATTTCACTAGCGTTTTATTCCATTGGGGCTCAATTGCTTCTTTCGTTCCTTTCTCCCTTTATTTCTTTTTTGCTCATGGGAACGGATTTTCAAGAGTTACCAGGACGTTAAAGTTAATAGATGACGAGCCCAAAGTGCCTGATTTAAGCTCGATTTTCCCCACAATAAGCTTTGGTGGAAGTGCATCCTTGAAGTTAATTTGACTTTATCCAGCGCAAATTGGGCCGCGCCACGGCTTGTAGGTGTAGCAATGCGCAATAAAAGGGTAATAATAATAGTAGTAGATTCTCGGGTAATAATTGAGTTATCATCAATACAGGAAAGGATATAGCTAGAAAGATTCTCCAGGCATGACCTCCTTAACCAGAAAGCAGCAGGGAAACAGACCAATCAATAACCATACAAGAGTGACAAAGAGGAACAAGGAGAAAGAGACAAAGAGAACAAGAAAAATAAACAACCAGGTCTGGCAACAGGAATAAATATTCTGAATGAAGCCTTTGAGTAGTATAAACAGTAGGCTCCCACTATGTGCCTTTACCTACTCACCCACTATAATAGTAGTAGTTGGGCGTCACCATCGAATTACACTTGTAGCGAGTGATACCTCATGCCCAGTCCCCACGGACGGTACCCTCCAGAAGACCTCACTTAAACCCGCTTCCGTCGCCGTCACCGCGATACCACAGCTCAATTTACGATATCATACATAATATTATACTACCGGTATCGAGTTGATGAAGTTGGACAACCCACAAAACCCCATGATCGCCAGACCAATAAATGGACATCTCCAAAGTGCCAAACCGATTAATGTGATTTCATACCTTAGCCAGACAGGTATCATACAGTACTCCCCAGGAGCCCTAGGAAGTTCCCTCATTAGGTTATTATTGATCGAGCAAGTGTTCTTGAATTGATGTGAGCAGTTTCCAGGTCACGCATACATACCCCTCCCCACTTGAACTTCTATCATAGAGCCAATGGCGATTGACAGCGGGAGTGAGTTTGTCTATTGGACATCATAGATGTTTTCGGATATTCCTTGGGAGATATTGTAGACTTTTATCCCGGGTTTGTTCTTAAGGCGAGTACTGTAATTGTACAGTACAGTTAGTGTGATATGATATGGTACTTGGGTGAGTACGAGAAATTTGCCGTCATATCGTAGGGGAATACGGTAGGCTATGTGGAACTGTATTCTTTTTTTTTTTTAGTATGATACCCTATGTGATTATTGATATTTTGTGAGTTGCCTTCGCCCCTCTCCATGAACCACGCCCTAAGTCTTCCCTCTGCCTCGGATCCAATGGTTGGGACTTGAGGTAGACTACCGGACTATCAAAACCGGCCTCACACTGAGCGTTAAACAACCGGCAACGCAATCAACCGCAACAAAATAGCAGGGCTAGGTATAGGAGAAATCTGTCTGGTATTTAGGTTAAATAGTAAAACATATTTACATGAGGAAATTATGAGAAAACAATTCCTGAATGAGATTTTCATGTTTGAAAAGTGGAGCATTTTGTACGAGTATGATAGGATACGATACGTTGGAATCTGAGCCTCATTACATAATTGGCAGGAACCTTGGAGCGTTGAGTTCTCTCAATCCCCCCACCATTTACCCTCACTGAATTCTACTGGACTCTTCTCTCCTTATGATAACCTGCTCTTCTGTCCTCTCACCTGAGACTACACCCTTGCAGACTTTCTAATAAACTCCTCCTGCAGCGCACAGATCCGCCTCATATCTGGATTTGGTTTAGGCTCTCCACAACACCCCCCGCATCCCCGTTGCCGGCCTTGTTTCGTCGCGTCGCGGGAACGGGGACGGGCAGCATCATACTCTACCGTGCACGGCATGACAACTGTTCCTCCTCCACCCACCCATCACCGCGAACGACCCATCATCCCTCGAACCAAAAAGACAGAAACTCTAAAAGAATTCCAAAACTCCACACATCGCCCCCAACAAGCCCAACCACCGCCGTCATGTTCGCAATAATCTGCCCCGGTCGACCCGGTAACATTCCCCCCCCCCACTCCCAATTACTGGTGCTGACAAACTGACCACAAGTCATAACTTCCCTTCACTCCATAAATCCCACCACTTTCGTCCAAACCCTCACACTCCCTGTAAATCACATAGTAGTATTTCTACTACCAGACACGCACATACCACCAACCCATGCGGCGAGTGTCCACATACAATTCCCGAACCAGCCGTTTCGCATCCTGGGTGCTATATCTGCTGCTAAACCGAGTGCCATATTCCGGGTCGATGCCAAGGCCTTGGAGGGCGAGGTTGTTGTAGGGGTTAGTATTGAGGAGGCGGGGAATGTTGCCTGGAAGGTTGGTGAGGGGGCGGGAGTGCCGGGGGGGAAGGGGAAACAGGTCGAGACGGTGGTTTTGGCTAGGAGGATTATTACGGATGCGTTTAATTTTTTAAGTTCGTTCGCGAGCGCAGCTGATGGGAGTCGTGGTGAGCGTGGGTGGGAGGAGCTGGTCCCCTTAAAGGCCTTTAGGGATTGGTGGGTCAAGTTTGAGAAGAAGATTGAGTTGGATCCGGGGTTTTTGGAGAGGGAAGGGGAGGATTGAGTTGAGGGAGTTACATTTGTATACCTGGTGATTCTGGGGGGGCGGGTAATGGTTCAATGAAAAGTGTTTTAGATGGGGGGAGGTGTTTTCGGGGTTGCCCTGGATTCCTCGTAACCAGGATGAGAGTGAAACCGCTTAATACTATGGCATAATAAAAACATCCCTTCCTTTTTGTTCGCTCGTAGCTCTATGGCTGTATATATACACATCCCGTTTTGTCCTTCCATCTACAACGCCGGCAGAAAACAAATAGAAAAAAGAGATATTAAGAATATGGTAAAACCCAATCCCACGGCGGAAGAAAGGAAAGGAAAGGAAGTTAGCTTAGTGATGCAGGGGCTAAAAAAAAAGAGTAACTTGATCAAGCAAAGGGAAGGATGCATAAAACGCCTAATACAGACACTATCGTGGAGGCATTGGACTTCGAGCCCTGGCACTACCTCCTCGCGGAGAGATATCCCCACCTCTTGTGGTCATTGGCAATCTCTCCCTACTACCAACTCGAGTGCCCAATCCAGACCTAACAGCATCGACACCAGTTCCTCCAATCGGTGGGTCATATAAAGATCCCTTAGCCCTCCAACCACCGGTTTCGTCATCCGAAGATGAAGAGGAAGACACACTGCCGAGCTCAAAGTCGGTGAATTGGTTGTGCCCTTCCTCCATAATCCTTTCGTACATCACAACACCGTGACTTCCCAGGACCTTCCGTTTCCCACGCCTGCCAGAGATTTTAACGGCTCTCCAAAACCTTCCTCTACGCTCCCGGCCCATCAGGAGGAAGCCGGCGAGGCAGAATATGAGGAGGAATAGCAAGAGCCCGGGGATACGTCTGGGGGTCTTGTCACCTTCCTTCCAGAGCGAATCATGCCAGTGGGCTTGATCGCTGCTGCCATCCATGCTGAAATTTGATCCCCCAGAACCACCCGACATACCTGAATTATCGGGATGATGCGATGCTCTCTGAGGCGCAGCGTACTCGAAATCATTAGGAAGACCATTATCGCCTATTACGTTCTTCCCAAAGCCAACAGCATTTACTCCACCATCACGTGGGGGAATCTGACTGGCTGCGTAGAGAACCATCTTTCCCAGCGTCCATGAAACTTCCACATCGGCAATTTTATCAACCGGCTGAAAAGGGTCGAGGAATCCCTTCGATTTGGCAGCCTCAATCACTTCCTCGGTTCCGTTATGGTTTGAATTGCCGCTGGTCTCGAGCCCAACACGTGGAATCCCGATGCCATTGTGTAGAACATTGATCAGCCAACTCGCCTTAAAACAGGTCTGCATAGCCTTTTCTTCGTCAACCCGTTTCCCCCACTTTTTCTTCTCCACAAGTTCTTCGATAGTATCCCAATCTTGGCTACAAAACTCCTTCACCCTCTGTTGATAGGTCGCAAAGTCGTAGGCTTTCGCATCATGCTCGGTCTCGAAAATCTCGTGAGTGGTGTGCCAATATTCGGATACACCAACAAAGTGATTGATATCAAAGTCGATAGCCGGCGCATGGCCCTCCTTAAGTAGGCAGGAGACCTCCTTACACGGCAAATGATCCTTCTCTAACAGCGGATATGTCTGACGCAGACATTCCTCGAACTTTCCAGTTCCAATCAAATGGGCTTTCTCATCAGGCACGTAGTCACTATCAATCTTCTTCCCGTCCAATGTGGACCTCAACCCCTTGGGCAAGCACGGGTCTGGCAATTCGATGACACCACCACCGGAGCTTGCCTCAACCAAAGTATCGATATACCTACCCCTTGCCTGGTTCACTCCGAACCCAAGCCAAGTGGTCACAAACACCTTATAATCCATCGGATCGCCATTCAAATTCCTCATTTTCAGCAATACCAGATCATCGGCGTGTTTCTCCGCTTCCGTCGCATTCGGTGCGAAAGCAATCTGCGCGCTAGCCCCTCCCATATCCAGAAATCCGTATGTGTGATGTCCCTTCCCGTGTGCGTGCGTTTCCGGGTCATCGAAACCACCCAACAGGTAGTTTGCCGAAATCCAGCCATACAACCCTTCCGTCTCGCCCGCAATAACCTGGATGTGAAGGCCGCAATCGGGGAGGAGAAACTGTGTCGTCCGACGAGCATATGTGCAAATCTCGTCGAGCAATGTTTTCCGCTCTAAATCTGGCAACAACCTCATTCCAGCCGTAGCGAGCAAGAATAATGGCGTATGGGCGATGGCATCCTTTGGTATTTGGCTAAGCGCATGTTCGAACAAACCATTCAAATGATCCTCCCCAACCCGTTCCGGATGCTCGCCGAACGTCGAAATACCTGAATGAAGCCCGTTAGAATCCGAAGTGTCGGATGGAACGAAGTGGCAAACGAACCAGGATTGATCTTCTTGGCCCATTTTTTGTTTGTGTTTATCCTAGGCAACCTCCGCAGCTCATCCTTCCTCCCCTTCCTCCGTGTCTCTACAGGATCCTCCCAGCTGTAGATATGAATACGAGTCCCGCTCGAGCCGGCGTCAAGTATCACTCCGTCTACATCAATCAATGAATCAATCAGCATTCGGATCCAAAGGGGGGGGTACGAATGAGAGAATAGAAAATGGAAAAAACTCACATTTCTCAGGCATAACGGGCGGCTAAACAAGAAAATTTCAGAAACTCCTCCTATCCGATCCTGAAAAAGAATGAAAAAGTTTACCAGAAGCAAACCCAAACGGACGGACGGACGACGATGGTTCCCCTTAGTGAAAAAAGTGCTGTATGTATGTAGAGAAGGGAAGGAAGAGGAAGGAAAAGAGAGGAAAGGTGCCGTAAGCAGCGGAGATTGTGTAGAAAAGGCAGAAGCGGATGGCAAGTAGGACAGCGAGGCTTCTCTTCCGTTAGCACCGCCAGAAAGTACGAATTTGGGTGCTCGTATTGACGCAGCAATGCGAGTACGGTAGTGGTGCTTGGCGGGTAGACTAAATAACGATAATAATACTTTCATCACAACAAGCAAGACATAATAAACAAAGTGTCCGCTTTCCTCGTAACCAACTACCGGTATGATACAAGTATGAAGGGAGGATACTCGTAGAATCGAATGAAGCCGGAAGGGAACGGACGAGTGGGAATTCGCCGCTTGTCTCGGGTCACTGTCTTGGCATCCTAACTGCAGCTTTTTATAATCATAAATATTATTATGATTCTGAATAGCATTGATCCTCACTGCATGATCTTACTCTTCTCTCCCTCCAGAGGCAAGGAAAACATGAAACGCTTATTGATGAGAACACAGCCAAACCCAGCCCTGTTAAGGAGAGAGAAAGAAACATCCCGAGCTGAACATTCGTCCCTTCTATTACTCGAGTATACAAGTACAAGTACAAGTACTAGTACCGGTACCGGTAGACCACACGCTTTCTCTCTTTAACTTTCAGCCGAACCTGCGGCCAGTACTCGTAAGTTAGGTAGTTTATGGTATGATAAGAGTGACTTCACCCAATCCCATAAATAGAAGCCAATCCCCCAAACAAAACAAAAATAGATAAAAAGAGAGAGAGACCACCCAGCACCACCCACAACGACTGGCCAAAAAAAAAAAACTTCCCTCCGCCCCCCCGCTCATCACTACGTAGATTACCATCACAGGAAGCAAGCAAGAAAGAAAGAAAGAAAGAAAGAAAGAAAGAACGAAAGTGCACGTGGAAGGCGTTCACATCTGCCGTTAACCGCCATCCCGCACTTACCGTACATCCTGACTTCGGCATAAGCTCCAGATAAGGTCTGGATCTACGGGGGAATCTTTCAGGAATTTCTTGGGCTGTGGTGGCGGTGGGGTTAGCGGTTGTATATGTTGGTTTCTGAAGACATTGCGGGTTACAAGTGGGCCACAGTATTGTACTGTACAGTACTCTACTCGAGTGTGATAGACCACCGGTACTCGTCAAGATCAAAAGTCTGCCCCCGGCTTTTACCCTTGCACAGACGACCGCTATTCTACTCGTACACCACACCTTGCTTGCAGGGATTGCACTCGCTTCTCATAACTTCTCAACACCGCTAGAGACACTAGTTTATAGTGATATTTATTTATGAGCGATAGCTATTGACACAATTCCCTTATCGTGAAGGTTGCCAGAGGAAGAGAAAATGCCCTATTGCCACCGGCGGTTAATCTACTCAGGGACGGACATTTGATTTTAACGAGTATCGTGCACTAAGACCAAAAAGCACCCACGGCACGGTGCAAGAACTTGGCTTAAACTTCAGGCGTACCATGGTACTTGTTCTCGAGTACTGTACCAGTACTCTCGAAATAACCAATTATCCACCCAACCCTCGCGCCATATAAACCACACGCTCGAGTACGATAGGAACCTATGATACGCTATGGTTTCATACCCAATAACAAGTATCATATAACATCTAATATTATATCCTCCAACACCCTTCTTCCCTCTACCCCTTCCTTCCTTCCCTCCGCAATACCCACCCATGTATCCGACAAATAGTTCTACCTGGCAGGTATTAATGCGAACAAAACTTGGGTCCCCGGACTCCCCGTAGTACCGCGCCCAGATATCATACACAAGTACACTCCACAGTGATTGGCCCCCATTACCTCCCCACATCGTTCCGGCAACCCCACCTCACGCTAGTACAGATAGACAGAACACGATATTCCTGTCGATTCGACTAATCAATCATGAAAACCACCAACAGGACCGGGTCCAAAGGAAATCCAAACTTTGCTCTATTGAGCACTTTCTAGTCTCTAATCCTAGTCTTAGTCTTGAACTGCCAATCGACCCTTTTCCTCTGGCAAGAAGAAAAAGAAAAAAGAAAAAAAAACCAAACCCTTGATGCGCCATTTTCATGAGAGCGAATGCAAACCTATGTGGGGTAATCCTTAAAACAGAAAAAAAGCAGTACGGTAATTCTGCGCAGATGAGAATAAAGACCGAAAACAACAAAACTCCACAATCCTGAAAATGGTGACGGCGTTCCCATCCTAATGACGCATACACTGGAAACGGTACTCCTAGTACTTCGAACCAAACAACCCCCTCCTAGCTGTCTGCCTCTTATCAACCGCCATCAAGAAGCTTCCATAACTCCAGGTAAGATCGTGAGCTCCCCTCTGGAATCCGTCGTACTTGTCGAATTGCTCGCTCAGTCGGCCATCTGCTTTCGTGTGGTAGCGGATAACGTTGAGGAAACTGTCGGCATATGTGAACATGGCTTGCAAGTAGTTGCGGAAGTCGGAATCGCCCGAGCTGACCCTCCCAAGCTTGGCTCTTCCGGCAGGGTGGAGCCTGTCGAAGAAGGGGCGGTTGGTGCGGGTGATGTGGAATTCACCCTCGTCGATAAAGTGCGAGATGGCAGTGTAGAAAATGTCAGATACACTCGAGGTGCAAAGGAACCTGAATTGACAATGTCAACGCATTGCTCAGCAAGCTTGAACACAAGAGGTAAGAAAAATCTACCAAGGATTGCCTTCACTGGTGCGGACACCATCGTAAATATCCTCGACGTATCTTCCAATACCAACACCCCGGAGTCTCTCGTCCTCAGGATAGTAAGGTGGCTTTCGCTTATTGATGGGATGCAAATTCTGCATTTGGTTAATAAACATTTGAGTACTAGCAAGCACCTCGTCGGACCACGGGGGGTACAAGTCACTGTGACCACCATGAATGGAGCCAAGCATTATGCCACAGTCTAGTCCAGATCTATAGGGGGTGTGTTGGTATGCTTTCAGGTGTCCATTACGTCCATCCCAGAACTCGGCCTTGATGAAGCGCTTCAACGCCACCTGCTGACCATCATACCATGAGGCAGCTCCGTGGTCATCGAGAGACAGAGCAAGGTCCCTGCCTTGTACTAATGCTTTATGCTGAACAAGAGCAGTGAAGAAGTGTAAATCCAAAATTTCCTCCCAGAGGTCGAATCCGATGGCGTCCCAGTGATGAGATACATACTCCAAGTCGGATTTTACAATAGAGTTTGCTGCAAGATCGGGATTGTAGAGTTTGTTGATCCACTGTAAGGTGACGAGCTCCGGATTTGTTTGGTTAACTACTCTAATAAAGTTCATGAGAGTAAGAGCCCTAAGGGCAGGTCCATCTCTCTGAGGTCTCGCCCATGACCTATTCACCCAGTATAATGAGCAATCGCTTAAACAGACCCCTAACAGAGTAAAGGGAAATTACCCGGTAAAGGGGGTGCCGTCAACCATGAATTTTGGTTCGCCAAGTCCACCAGTAGCAAAGCTTCCACTCGGGTTAAATGTCTCCTGTATCTCAGCCTGCATATCCGCATAGCGGTCAACTATATCCCTCAACGCCAAATCCTCCGATTTTCTATATTCATTGACGATGCCTTGAACAGTTATCGCAGCGTCACGAATCCACTGGTAGAAATAATTAGGGAAAGCCTTAGAGGGAGAGGCAATGACCGTTCCATCCCGACACCCTTTAGTGTTGGTACCACCAGGGGCGATATTATCGAGAAGATACTTAAAAGCGAGACCTTCTTCAAGATCGATCCAATCTTCAAGATTCTTCACGGGCCGTGTTGAGGCCTCATACCACGTTGTGGAGTCATGAACGTAGGGCAGGGGTTCACCCTTTGAAATGGTGAACTGTCGAGCGTCGGTAGAGTGTCCGGAAACGACGTAAGCAGCTGCGAAACCGGAGCAATAACCCAGGGTAGCAACAGGGATTAGAATGGATTCAAGGAGAACCATCGTTATGAAAGCAAGAAGGCTATTTGCGTATTGGGGTTCTCCAGAACGCAGTATCGTGAACTGAGGGGAGCTGAAGTGAAGAAAGGAGCCCAAGTGAATTTCTGCAGTTGCGAAGAAATACCGTAAGTATCTCTGGAGAAGGGAACGATACTATGATGATTCCAGGAGCCTTATACTAAAACCCCAGAAGCAGGAAACCAGAGGGAGCTATAGTCGTTGCAGCAAGACCATCAGGATCCCTAGAAAGTTCGTGGCGTGGTTCCAGGTCCCGCGTGACCTCAAGAGGGGGGAGAGGGAGGAGGAGCTGAAAAAAAAAGGATGGAGTTCGAGAAGACTATTCTACTGGTTGATAGAGTTGGCGTGGTATGGCCGAACGCTTTCTTCGCCCCCAAGCTTATGTGGACAGCTAAGAAGCTTTGTACGCCGGGCAAAGCGGGGGAAAGCGCGGGGGGAGTGCATAGTGGGCGGGGAGAAGTCGGTTCCAATGGTCCACAAGGGCCGAAACCTGTGCCGGTGGCCCTTACGTATGATGCACCTACACGAGTACGTGGCGGGATTATCACGACCGACTTTCGAGTCAGGTCCATACAAGGAAAAAAAAAGTTGGCCTCGTGACGCAGTACATCCGGCTCAGGGTCCTTTCTAGAGGAGCGCCTGATCTTCCGTGATGCGGTCATGCCGTCTAACGCCGAGGATATCTTAGCCGGCGTTGTGGACATTTGGAGTTGAAGCATTAGGCAGGTGCTCTGGACCCTGAAAGGGAACCTGTAAGGTACCGCAACGAACTTCTGGAAGACCGCGCGGTAAGTTACCTAAGAATGAAAACAAAAGCTTTCAATTCTGACTGCTGCGACAACAGCGTTGGCAGTTCTTCGGCTCGGTCCGCGGAGACAACTCTCAGAACCACCCCGAGATGGGTCTCGAGTCTCGACGCACCAGTTTTCCGTTGAAATTTCGAAGGCAAGAGGCCATAATAGCGACTAGATGGAGAAATATTTTAGCATTATTTCGGATTGGAGGAAAGTGGGGATTCATTGGAGCACCTTTTTTATCTTTTCCCCCCGAAATCTTGGACCCCACGCGAAGCCCATAGAACGAGGAAACGCCGATTCCAGGAGCCCAAGGCCGAACATTCCAGTGATCTCGTTTGGGCACAAATTTATCTCCACAAATTAGTGCTGAGAAGCAAAGGTTCGCGGGTTATGGGTGAAATTTCTTCGCGATTTTCGAGAGTGATCGCGAAGGACTGGGCTTGATATATGGTTCGCGGGAGCAGCAGCCCAGTGCACACTTCGCACCCTGTTGTGCACTGATAAGGGAGGCAGATAGATAGACATCGGACACCCAACTGGTACCAGTATCGCTTCTCACTTTTCGCTTCTTGGGCCGGTTCCCCAGGACCACTCGGCCATTACAGGTATGGCACCACTGCAATACTCGAGTAGAGAGTTTGCGCAAACAGACTTGGGTGGTATTAACCCAAATTGACGACAAAGCTTGGCCACCTCATATTACAAGTGCGGTCGGTCGTGGTGTAAAAACGATCTCGAATTGAGTGCCCTAAATGCCAACTTCCACGACAACTTTTATGCACGTTACTTTTATTCCTTTATCGGGGTGTGATTTTGTAGCCGTGCTGCTTAAGTGTGATTTCACCGAGAGGAGTTACAGGATATTTGAGAATTTGCCATCGTATGGCCTCTTGAGAGAACGAAGCTGAAGAAGTGACTTCCGACACTTGTCAGAAGTCTCATGGGCCCTCGGTGCGAGGGACAAACTCTATTGTAGCAACGCTAGACCTATTGATAACTTCCACCCAGGTCCGGGTGCTAGTGCGCATATCCTCTAATGCCGTAGGAAGTACCAGCACGGTGTTCTTCCGCTTTCCCAAAACCTGAATCGGGTGCCAAGTTACAAGTACTCGAATATTATTGTATCATACTCGTACTCGGAGATGGAAGTAAAAATCGAGCAAAACAGGGATACAAACAAGGAATCATGGGAATCGTGAAATTGACACCATGGAAAAAAAAAAAAAGTGCAGTGGAAAGAGTTAAAATCCCGGAGCAGTTGCATCTTGATCACTGTGGAAGCCAGCAGTTGCTGCTACAAAGTTCTAAATCCCTAATAGCCTAGACTAATTCCCTATCAAACTTTAGAGACTCAGATATAGAAAGCAAAAAATAATCATCAATCCTACGTTATGCCTGCCCAGGGCCAGTCTGGGTTCTTGGGGACTCCAACTTGCCAATCTTTTCTACAATTCTGACCATCTCAGTACTTCAATGCAATGACAGGGTTTCTTGGAGAACTCGATTTTTACTTCCATCTCCAAGTATCTCAATCAGACCCGTGAACAATCACACCAAGCTGCCGGTACTACTTCTCAGATTACGGATATCTTATAAATTTTTGAGCAAGAGACTTTCCCTCACGTACTCGAGTACTTGTGCCGTACCATGCTCGGATGCTACCGTACTAGAGTCTAAATGGGCAGAGCTTCAAAGACCAGCAGCGGTTTTAGCGAGCCATGAATGACTGAAGACGCTGAAGGAATACTACAAGTACCATTCATACTCTTTCTCTCGTCGATAACGTAAACCGTTTTCCTGCATCTCAGGAAAATGCCACCACCTCAAAAAAAGCTAATATGTACACACCACACGGACCATGCATATTTTTCGGGCTAAAAGATAGAGAAACTTGAGATTGGTATTTCAAAGGGAGAAAGAAGAAAAAAAACCATACCCAAGTACGGCAACAAACGCCCCAGCAAGCAGTTCGAGGTAACTAGCTTTGCTGCGCCAAGAATGGGCAGTGGAAAGCCAGAGAAACAATTGAGTCGAGGACTTAGACTAGTCCCAGCTCTTTTTGATATCAAAATTCCATTTAAACTCCAAGTGGGTATTGTGGTCGTCGTCCATAAACTTGCTAACAGCGTCATAACGACCACGATAGATCATTCCGGAGGGTGCTTCCTCCTCAGAAACTATTCATAGCTGTTAGCCACGAAAAGATTCCTACGATACCGTCACTGAATCGTTTAGGTAAAGGATAATTGCGCTCACAGATTTTCTCGTAGTAGGGGGTTTCCGAGGTATTTGGTCCGTAACTCCCCTATCCACCAAAGCCGACGGTTAGAGCCCACCCACCACCCCAATCACCCGGCACCAAATTCCTAACAACCGAGGTACAGGCTACTAACCATCATTTCGTCAGACTTATCGACCTTGATCCCCTTCCTCTTCACAAGCTGCAGATATCTCAATCCGGAGATAACCTCGTGCTGAACCCGGAATCTGACCTTCATCCGGTATTCAGCACCTTCCTTAATAATAAAAGGCTTGTTCCCCAGTTCTTCTAGAGCTGCGGGGGTATCGAGACTGATGACAACATCTGGACGACCGCTGATCAATAGGCAGAGTTGGAGAATAACGACCTAAAAATCAAGGTTTAATGTTAGATACAGTAGGTATCGTTTATGATCGTCCTAATGGAATATAATGACACCTTTCGCTTATCACCAGGGTCTCCAAGAGAGCCTCCAGCACTACCAGAACCAATACCCAGAGACTGCTTCCAGCGGGCGAGAGACTCATCCTCAGCATCTAGCATCCAAAATCAGCCCCGCCAAATACGACCTCAAAAATGCAATCATTGCTAAAGGCAGCCACCGGAGAAAGCAGAGAATCGAAGTGGTTTAACACGGACCTAGCTTTGCGTACTCATCAACTGACTTCTTTTCCCCCACCTTGTACCTGTATTACGGCATATCTGTTAATATTTTCCTGCTCTAATCTTCGTGAAATCATGTGCGTTTGCGACGTGAAGCACCAAACCCCGCAGACCGAGGTGCGGGGAAAGGATCACCAGGCCCACCAGGAGAAAAATCCGAAGCAAACCAGATTACTTACCCTTCGGTGGTGGATGGCTTCAGCTCGTCATCTGCGTGAGAAGCCATTGCGTTGGATGTGAGAAATTTTTATCGTCGCGCTTCGGGATACTTTGTGTGGGGTATTTTTTTTTTTTCTTTCCTGCTCGGGAGGATGGATGGATAGCTGACTCGGGGAGAATTGGTGGGAGGGCTTGGGAGGACGGACCTGTTTACTTACCAGGTGTTAGTGGTGAAGGAGACAGGGTGGTGGTCAGCGTCAAATTCTTCTGGGCTGAACGGCTCGGAGAAGGTCAACTATTTATACATACGGCCACCCAATTCCCTCCAGAGACTTACTTTGTAGTATCGATGTTATTGAGCTGCTCGAATACTCGTAATTTCTGACGTTTGTGAATACGGCCACCATGGCATGCCACAAAAATCTTGAGGCTCCGGCTGATTTTTTTGGAGTGTCAGAAGATTACGAGTGCCCTGCCGCAGATACTATGTACTGTACTCGCACTCGAGTACCCCACTAGCATGGCGGTTTCGGGAGGTGACTTTTTATTTTATTTTCAATTTCCAGACATGGAACGGAAGAACCTCTGGACGTATGGGCTGTAGTAATGGGACCATTCACGTTGACAGTGCAGATTAAGAACCGTACAGATACATTGACTAGCACAGTAGTTCCCATTGCAGTTGGGCCAGGAATATTAAAACTAAGCAAGTGGGGTTATCACGGGAGCTCCCAATGCGCGAGTGCTCGAGTAGTAGACGAATAAACTTCCATCCTGAGCAAGTTGCCCAGTTCCGGAGAACCCCTTGCCCCCCACCCTCTCCTGCTGCATGCCGCACCGCACAGTGCTCGAGCACCGTACTCGAGTACTCGTACCCAAAGCGCTGTTAGCAGGAGAAAAAAAATACTGCATGTCGGGCGGAGTAACGTATCATGGTGGACAGATCGAAAATCTATCACAATAATAATTATTATCATGCCTTACATGTTGCGATACTCGAGTACTCGAGTAGTGGGGGGGGAGTTGAGGGGAGAAACCCCCACAGAACAAGGTACAGTAGGATGCCGATGTTGTGAGGTGTTTGGTGCATACTAGTACTGTACCTGATTAGATGCGGGGTACTGTAACTAAGTATGATGCTTGGGAACAAACTTCAGCGGGGACACGAAAACCGGCCGGTGACAAAGAGGGGCACCAGTGCTGTGCCGGCATTTGGTAGGGCGAGAGAGTCAGTTGTCAAAGTAGGGTAACAAGGAGGTGCCTATTATTGGTCCCTGCCCGTCCACAAGTCGCTTTTCATAGCACCCCCGTTGAAGACTATCGGCAGGTTTGAGCAGGGTGCAGCAATTCCTACCTTTAAAACATGACTTCAGACTTTGAAGTTTCACAGAGGGAAATTGAAAGGAAATCTGTTACCCTTGTGTCAAATTGTTCGCGAACCAGAGACCCAACCGAAATGTTTGTTGGGTATGATAGTCTACTCGTACAGGTTGCAAATACTCGTAACCTGAGCAACGGTAAACGGGAGTGCAGGGACGGAAAATACAGTTGTGTGAGGTAGCTTTCATACCGGCAGCTGTTAGCGCTGAACGGGCGCGACACTCTCTGGCTGCCCCCCAAAAAGTGTTGCGCGCTTTCCACCCCCTACAGACCAAACAATTCCCGCTTTCCCTGCCAACTGTCTCCACATCGCGTACAGTACATCACCGTTCTACTTGCATTTCTCCTGCTCTATTCTAGTTCTTTGATCTATTTAGTCATCCCGGTTTTTAACCGACGGATCTAATTGTGCAGTGGATTATAATTATCACACCTTTTGCTTTATTGCTCGAAATACTGCTTCTCACTCTCAGCCCTAGCGCAATTAGTGGCCAAGCGGTAGCATTTTTTCTCCCGCACTCTGAGCCCTCCACTCTGCGTTAATACTGATCACTCTATCACGAGTTTACATATCGCGTTAACCTAAGCTATGCCTAGCGAGAAGAAGATTAAGGAACGCTCTCTACCATCACAGAGAAACCCGTTGCTCCAAGGAGCTGATATTCCGGCTTGTACGCTCTCCTCCTCTTCTGTCGCGCGGCCGTTGTCGCAACACACATTCACCTCGTCATCACTACTTCATCGCTGTTCCCCCACCGCTAACTCAAACATCATATTGAATCCTGCAGACAATGAGCTCGTTGACATGCGCCGCCTTGGGCAGACCAATTTGGGAAGCAAAGGTGGAAATGAAGCGGTTCTTTTTTCCTATGTACATCTTCGAGCGCCTCTCCCACAGTCTTTGGAAGGCTCGGAAATCTTTGGATCGATGGCACCTGAATCGTACTTCTTGATGCGCAGAAGCCAAGATGGATACGTGAGCTCTACGGGAATGTGAGTCTCGGTTGTCCTTTTCCTGCATTTCGGGTGGGGGGGTCTCCTTCCCCCCCCCCTCCCCTTATGTCTCCGGGCATCCCATTCCATCAAGTTTATTCATCTTGCCGAATGGTTATATGGGCCGAAAACTGGATCCGCATCAGTACCTCTCATGAGGCAGGAAGTTAACTCATTTTTTTTTTCTGGCTGAATGTAGGTTTAAGGCCTCTTTCCCCTGGGCTAAAAAGAAGGAAGAGGATCACGAAAGGCAGTATGTGAGGGAACATTTCGAGAAGACATCCCCAGATGAAACTGCAGGAAATTTGTGGATCCACCCCACTGATGGTAAGTATATCCATTTTTCAGGTTGCATAATTGCATTCTGGGCGAGTAGCTGACATTGTTGAATAGCCCTGGCTTTGGCCGACGAGTATGTGTAACCCGAGTGCCCCTCTTCCCTCTCGAGCCAGCCAAGCTGCATGACTGACACACGTATTCTCTCAGCTATGGAATGAGACTGTGGATTGAAGCCCTACTGGATAACGAGTCTGTGATCCCCTCTGACCATCGCAAACGAAACATTACTCCTCCACCCCCTTATTTCAAGCCAGCCGAATCTGACGCGGGATCCGTTGCGTCCAGCACTGCACCCGCTCCTCGAAGACGGTCTACACGATCAGTCTCACCTAGTAAACGTCTTGGATCAACTCCACGAAAAACACGCGCGAAGGCAGCCAAGGATAGCCCTTTAAAAAAAGAAGTTGCACCCATCGTAGAGGCTATGGAAGAAGAGACCGAGGTCGTTACCCTCACAACAACCGAGAAGACGACACTGACTTCTACCGAGACTGCTCCTGTATTGACCAACGGCAATGGAATCGAAACCAGTCTAACCACTCCAGCCAAGGGTGAGCCAACGATAAAACTTCGAGTTGACCAGGAAAGCGAGGAGAAAGGAGATGTTACGGTTGCAAGAAATAGCGTTAAGCTCGAACTTGCATCTGGCGAGCTCGAACTCCCAGCTGGCAAGATCACGGTTCCAATTGTAGAGACTGCACAGGAAATGATTGCTAAAGCTAAGGAAATGGTAGCTGAGGCCCAACGCCTCGACAGTGGCTCCGATGTCATTCCCGTCAACGGTGTCGGCAGAAAGCGAAAGGCCGAGGATGTAGAGTGCGCTGAAGAGGTTGGTGCTGGTGAAGAGTCTGGCTATAGACATGTCAAGAGGTCAAAGGTTCTGGAGGAAGAATTGAAAAGAGAGAAAGTCAAGAATAAGGCTTTAATTGGACTGACAGCAGTCTTGGCTATCGGGTTAGTTCCTTTATCTTAACCAGCAATTCCTTACCGAATGGCTTGTCCACTAACGGATTAATGTATGTGCGCAGAGCCATATTCCCCTATGTTCTATAGTGTGGGAAGGTTTTGCCAGACATGACTCGATTTTCACGAACATTATCCTGGATTATCTGAGGAATGTGATTCCTTATCTACCAGAGTTCTTAGGTTTTCACGAGTCGACCCTGTCATGATATGCTTATAGTTCTCCCGTTTTTTTATTTTTCTGTCCTCAGTATAACATTTCTTTTCGACTTGTTTTTTATTATTCTCATTTTCTAAGCTACTGGAATTTAAAAATACTATCGTTAGCCCCAGATATGTTCTCTACTTTCCCACTTACTTTCTTTTCTTCCGTTTTCTAATTATCAATTGTCTTTTTCAAAGGGACTTTTCGTCTTCAGGGGTATTTGTTAAGAGTCTATTGGTTACAGACTCAGCACTTGACCTGTCAGGATCTTTGCTTTCTTTACTTTCTGTTTTTGTTATTATTTGATGTTTCGTTCGTCTGGGGTTCTTCGTCTGAAATTTGTTCCACTCTTAAACTTTCAATTGTCGGTTGTTTGTATGTACGCTATAATTCCATTTTACTCTCAGTTTTCAAATTGTAGAATTCTGATATCCTATCACTCTTATAGATCTTTCCGTGTTGGTTCATGGGCTCAGGTGTTTGAGCACCCGAGTTTTTATTGTAAGAATCTGATTATTCCCTAATTTATCGGAAGAGTATTGCTGGTATTATAATAGTTTCAGCTCCTACGAATCAATATGGTTTCCCACAATTGCAGTGTACTATGTAGTCTTTTTATCTGTATATGGGCATGTTTGTCGCTCAGTGGCAGTACTCGAGTAGAAGGAGCCCTTTGTTCAGTTGGAATCAGTAGTAATGCACTAAGGATATTATTTAAAGACAGTCAGCGTGCGGTCCGTAAGGTAAGTATCGGTACTCGGACGGTACCGCTCCGCCACCGTTTAATGTTCAACTACGATACGGTGGAAGCTGGGAGAATCGGTAAAGCACGGCTTTATATACTCGAGTATAGTCCCGAAACTTGGAATGTAATTTAGGGTCGACTCAGCTATTATAAAAGTATCATAATAATATTATCATACAAACTTCCTTCTATCAGAATATCCTAACTATACTATAAGGGTAAACCCTAAAATACTTATATCCGAAGGACTTGTTATCAGGGGTCAGAGGTAGACTCAGGTTAGCCACAGGCGACCCTACCCCGCACGAATACCAGCACTCCAGAACGCAAAAGGCACTTCGCTTTTCTTCGGTCTCCCGGTTGTTCCTCTTACAGCTAACCGCGCCATTTCCCTATACGAGTACAGGTACGAAGGCAGTATTGATTTGCTTTTGCTCTCTCCTACTCGAGTACCAACATCATGTAACCTAGCTCAACCGATCTGGGATTGAGACTGCATACCTGGTACCTTAATCATGTTATTCCTACGGTCTCGCTACCTCTTGCCGTTCTCGAAAAGGCTCTTTTCCACCTCTACTCGCCGTGATGCCACGTGGGGATTTGTTGGACTCGGGCAAATGGGATACCCTATGGCTCGGAATCTACGTGTCAAGGCCTCCGCCGACGATATGCTTGTTATCTTCGATGTGAACAAGGATGCGACGACGCAGTTTGTGGACGAATTAGGCTTGACGTCTAAGAAAATTGTTGTCGCGGGCAAGCTCGAGGAGGTTGTGGATAGGAGTGTGAGTTATTCTTGTTGATAATTTGTTTTTTAAAAAGTTTTGTCTCTCTTGATGATGAGTATGTCCGATTATTATGAAATGTTTCTAAAGCGGGTGGCTTCATCTTGAAGTCTACTCTCCGTGATTTTTCCATTACATCAAAGCCAATCCTCTGAGTCCTTTTTGAGTCCTTCGTACTTCGAATCTTGTTATCCGATTATCTTTGCTGCCTGAGTGATGTGCTGATCTTAAGGATGTTGTAGGACACAATTATAACTATGCTCCCTCAGCCACAGCATGTTAAAACTGTTTTTAGTTCTTTCCTTAATGTATCTTCTAGCCCTGCTGGAAAGGAGCAAAAACTCTTCATCGATTGCTCGACAATCGACATATCTACCTCTCTTTCAGTCGGCAAGTCCGTGTGCGAGTCTGCTCTCAATGGACAGTTTGTCGATGCACCCGTATCCGGAGGAACTGTTGGAGCGGCTGCGGGGACGTTAACCTTTATGGTTGGATCTGAGCCGGCACTCCTGCCCAGGATTATGTCTCTCCTTTCCCGCATGGGTAGTCGCGTTATCCATTGCGGACCGCCCGGTGCCGGGTTGGCAGGGAAATTGTCCAATAACTACCTTCTCTCTATAACCAATATCGCTACTGCCGAAGCGATGAATCTTGGGATCAAATTGGGATTAGATAGCAAGGTGTTGAAGGACCTTATCAATGTCTCTTCTGGAAGGTGTTGGAGCAGCGAAGTCAACAATCCCGTTGATACAGCACAGAGGGAATTTAAGGGAGGATTTGGGGTTTCTCTTATGAAGAAGGATCTTAAGCTTGCCATCCAAGCTGCTGAAGAGACTGGAGCGAAATTGGCCATGGGTGAGAAGGCAAAGGAGGTTTATGAAGCTGTCGAAGGGGTCGAGGAATGCAAGGGGAGAGATTTTTCGGTAGTTTACAGATGGCTGGGGGGAGAGGAGGGGAAAATGTAATATTGACTAGAATATTGTAGTTTGCTCCGTAACTACGGAACAAAGAGAACAAATAAAGTTCCAGAGACGCCGTCAGCAGCTAGAACAATGCTTTAATGATGGCTGATGAGGTAACTTGTATAAGAGATGTGATTCGGCGCACTCGTTGATAAAATCTACATAAGTCTATAGAAAGCCTTTCTTGTTACCATAAAACACCTTAAACTTCCCCACTTTGGAGAGATACCAGGGGGTGTTTCTTCGTTTATTTTACTACGGCAATAGCCGTGCTCCTTATACTTGATTTATGAGCGCTCAGCTTTTGAAATTAGTGTATAAGCACAATAGCGGCGCCGGCGTTTGAGTATTTCCTATTTCAAGTACCGAGTCCTCTTTTCGTAGATAGGCATTATGAGGGAATCATACAAACGCCAATCTCACGCCAGTTACTGGAAAAAGCGGCTGGTTCTATTGGCTCCTCTAAGCATTTTGACTACTCTTTGTCGAACAGAACTCCAGCTCATGTTAAAGTCAGTAAATGGTCAACGTGTAACAGGGTACCGATAGCAGTTAAGTCTCTCTACAAACTTTAATTTTTTTTTCTGAGTGGCTTGGAATGTCCATTGATGATTATTTCTGTAGGAATTCTGATATCTAGCTTGGAAGGAACAAGAGCTTGTGTATGTTTCTGATGAAACAAAAAGGGTTGCTCTCTTGCTCACCAAATTTGTAAGGTGAGCTGTATGTGGAAGACAGACACTGGTATGCATTCAAATACAAAAGTGTAATAGAGGCGAAGGAATCCAGGAAATGCTTTACAATTGTAAATGGATATTTTTTTTTTTTAATTAATTTATATATTCATTGATTCGGCTATCAACTGGGTACAAGTACTTGCATGTAGTAATCAAGCTACTCGCGCGGTCGCGCGGTCGAGTTGAAGTTGGACACCCACATAGAGTAGTGATCGCCGAGCCAATAAATGAGCTGAACCAGGGTGGCAACATAGGAGATGTGATCCAATATACCGTAGAAAATAAGTGTATGAGACATGAAACTCATCGCCACACAACAATCGATTGAACTCAAGGACAAAGAGTACTCTTTAATACCCAATTTTCATCTCTTTCATGATTGACCTATCATCTACTATGCCTGCACATGGTCCAGGAACAGCACCACAAGTACCACTACTCAAAAGAGCAGCAATCTTGTCGCTCCACTGGTACGTGCATATGTCCTATCGGAAAATTGAATGTGAATTGGGAATCAGCAAGTTCACAGTAGAGAGCATTATCAAACAAGAAAAAGTATAGTTATTTAATCTAAATTAAAGAAGAGTATAAAGTACTATTTAGCTAATTCAATAGCTTT